>NC_135869.1:24673650-24796150 GCF_031162955.1 Sander vitreus | reverse complement strand
TGCTGAGGAAAGAACATGCACTCCCTGACCAGATAAGGGCGACGTTATCGACTCTGACCAGATAACAACTGACGACATCAACTCTGTATTATGATTTTATAAATAAGCCGATGTAGAGGGCTTCCCGTTAGACATTTTCTATGAGTAGTGCTGTAAATGACTCCTTGTTGTGTTCGCAAGTAAAAATGAACTTTGAGAGATCTTCAGTGGTTTCTGTCTATTCTTGATAATGTAATTATCCTAACAATCTTCTAGCCCACTGGTACTGGGGTCCCCCCCCCATCTCCTTCTGAATTGTATGACTATGTTGTTTTTCATGTATTGTACCTTGCTGCAAAACCAATTGTCCTCCGGGGAGAAAATAAAGTTGAACGTTGAAGTTGAAAGTTGAACCATTAGCTCTTCTGGGTCAGTGTGGCGGCTGCTGATCAGATATTTGCACTCCCCCGTGTTAAGATGGTGGAGACTTTTGGGGCCCGAAAGCAGAACTGTATTTGTCCCCCACAACTTCACCCTTCCCCCCCATTTTCCCAGGCAACATATTGTTAGTGGCTTACATAATTATAGAGGTTTGCATTCAAAGCTGAGAACCAGAGGTGGGTTGACATTTCAGACCTCAAAGCATTCTTGTGTTTCAGCTCAGGAAAAACACAAGAATCTCACAAATCTGTTGCTCCAACATGGTTATAAATCGATCTCTGCATGTGCACATTTCATTATCATTTGCTATCTTGTAGTAAATTTCAATCCACAATGCGCGCCATATCTGCATAGTTTGGGAATGGCTACAGTCTTATTTAAAATCAGAAACATAGATGAATGGTTCCACACTTAACCGCACAAACTATAAACTACATACTCACTATGAAAAAAGACAACCCCTGAAAATAAAGATAATCCTGTCATTCCAAGTACTATCAAAATCTGGCGAGATATGACAAAATATTTAGGGAAAAACATTCCATCATATGCACTAATACCGCTGACTTATTATGAAGAGTTCGCCCCAGGAGATAGAAATAGTGTTTTTGATAAAATATGGCATACAAAGGAGATCAGGCTTATCAGGGATTTATACCAAGACACTACATTAATGTCCTTCCAGCAACCTCATTTATTATTTTTATTGAAGGGAAGAGATACAAAACATTTCCTTTCACATCCCTACTCGCTGATCATCATACTTAATACAATGAATAACCTCTCATCTTTGTATTTAATGTAAGAGAAACATTGGGGCAGAGATTTATAATTTCTGGGATCTAAAACCTTTGGAGCAGCATAGCACAAAGTTTGGTTAAGATGTTCTCACTGGGTAGCTCACCTGGTAGAGCAGGCGCCCATATATAGAGGTTTATTCCTTGACGCAGCGGCTGCAGGTTCAACTCCGCCCTGCGGCCCCTTGCTGCATATCATTCCCCCTCTCTCTCCCCTTTCACGTCTTCAGCTGTCCTATGAAAATAAAGGCCTCAAATGCCCAAAAAATAATCTAGAAAGAAAGAAATGAGGCCTCTTACTACTGAGCTCGCCTTCCAAAGACATTTTCCCCTGAGTAGATCTGACTTCAAACTATGTGACAAACTCCTACTCCTGGCTCTGAGGTGTATTTCAAAGCAGTGGATAAGTGGCAACCCTCCCTCAGTCACACAGTGGTACCACGGAATATATAAAGTTTTACCTTTTAGAAAGACTAACTGCATGAGTGAAGGGGGTTGATGGTTTGTGTCTCCTCCTGACAGCAGTGGTTCTGGCTTTCTGTTTCTACTCGACATAAAGAAAGGAAATCACACGGTCAGCCTGGCCCCACATCCTCCTATTTCACTGTGGATTAGATCCAAAACAAGCCCTGCGGTTTTCCAACATAATTTACGAAGCATGTTTTTCATTCTCTCCGTCTCTGTCTGGCCAGCTGGGTCAACGCTTCCTCTGTGTGATTGACGGAGCAAGCAGAGCAAATTTAAACAAGCTGAGACTTTACAAAGCCATCCAGCTGGACACTGTCAGCATACTCAGCAGAAGAAGATACTATCCATTAAATCAAGGCGTAGGGAATTAATGTTGTAAGGATTGGGGTGCTAATTTAGTTGTACAGACAAGACAACAGTGACACTAAACAGATCCCAGAGAGAGAGAGAGAGAGAGGAGGAGGAAGACGAAGAAGAGGACGGCTCCCTGATTCATGTTTGTTCAGTTTTTTAATGTCACCTAGTGGCAGAATAAATATAGTGCATCAAAGATACTTCAGTCTATTCTGGGACATAAATGAAAACAGACATTTACGCTAAAAACCACTGGGTTACATTTGACAGCGCAATGCTGGGTTACTTAACCATTGGGTCACCAAGAAGACAATGGGGTATTTTGACCCAGAGTTAGTGATAGTTTTTATACTACTGCTGTGGTACTTGTTTTTGACTGATTTTTAATAACATGTGTATCTTTCACTGTTTTTTTTCATTGTCACATACACGTCGTTTTGTGCAACTCACAATGCATTTGTGAAAAGTGTAAAACTTGAACTTGTGTCTAATACTATAGTTTGGGGAAATAACAAAACAGTAATATAATATTAAAGTAAAGTAAAATAACCCGTTGTCTTGGTTTTGATTGACAAACCAATAGTTTTCTGGGTAACAGTTACAGTACATTAACAGCTCTGCACATGAATAACTTGCATTTGTGTGGAGCGTGTCTTCTGTTAGCTGGAAAGATGCCAATTCTACCTATACCTAATTTATCCCATTTGGGTCAGCACATGGGCCACCAAATAGGTTATGAGTAACAAGGTACAGCAGGTACGTAAAAGTGCTTTCTTTATTGCAAATGTATCTACGTTTGTGTGTAATTTAAAGAAACGGCTGGACATAATTTGGGTACGAAGTACAACAGGTTGGGCTTTCGTGACATGGGAAAAAAGGTGTAGAAACACAGATGAAAAGCAACATCTTGTGCTGTTTCTTACTAACATGGCTAAATAGTGTAAATTCTCGGATGAAAAAACGGATGTCGCAGGTTGTGTCAGAGTTAAATGTCAAACCACACTCTAATACACACGCTCACAGCTCACACACACACACCACCAGGACCACCTGACAGGACATGTAAACACTCAAAACTACACACACACACACACACACACACACACACACACATACACACACTTCTCACCTCAGCGCACATGCCCACCCCTCAGCCCTCATTTCACAACAACACAGGAAGTCAAAGGGTGACCCATTTCTACCAGAAGTTTTATTTTGTTTGGTCTCTGCACAGACGTCACTGAGTGCAATGGAAATAAACTGCATGTGTGGAGACAAGAGCAGAAGCATTTACAACTGACCTCAATGCTTTACATGAATCTAGAAATAGCAATCTAATAAATATTATACCAATTTTTTTTATTGTAGATAGTAAACTTTACCAGGTTGAAACATGATTAATGATGATTAATTAGGTGTTGATTTGATCTCTTAAACAGCATGAAATAATTTATAAAGATGTACAAACAAATGACAAACCAGCTGCCTTTCATTTTGACAGTAGATCAGTACAGACTAAAATCTATTCATTTAATGCTTGAGTCATGCAAGCCATTACAGATGTCATATTCTACAATGTCTTTTTGCATGATGCATGACTCTAAAGTGATGCTCATATGTTCTTTATTAAAAGTAATTTATCACTATTTACATAATCAAAACACATTTAAATCACGTTTCACTGCTTTAAAAAATCCCACATCTGCCTGCAGGAATGAAGAATTCTTTTATTTTGCGATGATATTAGTAGATTTAAAGAGCTCTTACAACATAATGTCTTTGTAAGATTTAAGTTAAAGTAAAAAGCAAACTACAAAACTGTGTCAGTCATTAATAAATGAGTAGCATTTAGTTTAAAGTAATGTCTACTTTCACGCTCTGCTTTGTGCAAGAGTTTAAAGTGTTTAAACACTTATGCAAATAAAGCCAATTGAAAAAAAAGTTCAAAGTGCAGTATTGTACACATTCAACAATTTTTTAAAGATTATTTCTTTTGGACATTTTAGGCCTTTAATTGTGACAAGACAGCTTAGACATGAAAATGTAGAGAGAGGGCAAATGGTTCGATATCGACCTGCGGCCGCTGAGCCTCTGTACTGTATATGGGCGCGCGCTCTACCAGGTGAGCTACCCAGGCGCCCAACTGGTTGATTTTTACTCGCCCTCATATATCTGGCTCTATCCCTTCACATTGGATTCAAAGTCAGGTAGTTCTTTTAAAGGCAGGTTGTTCTTGAACCTGCTGTGGCAGACTGTCCCTTGGAACTCTGTCTTCATTTACACCAATCTCACGTAGACACATTCCTGTACAACTATTGTTCTTAGTAAGCAAAGTCAATCAAATGTTGATTTGGAGTGAATATAGCAACAATGACAGAATGATGTCAATTTGTATAAGTTCATTTAAAAGCTGCTCCAATATTTTTTTCTAAATTAACAATTGATCAAAAGACTATGTGTAATGTGAAAGGGGTCGTTTATTGAGATGTACCAGCACAGAATTATCAGCCGACCTTGCAGTTCCCCTAAGCTATGTTTTGGATTTCCAGCTCCACAACTTTTTGAAATTTTTTTCAAAGGTTGTTATGCGTGTGGAAGCACCAGAGACACAAAAGAACACCCCAAATCCCAGAAAAAGTGTTTTTTTCATAATATGGGCACTTTAACTTGCAACAAAAAAGAGAATTAATATTGGATTTACATTAATCAAGTGGCCAGAAACATGACTCAAAAGGAATGCTAATATAGCTCAGTCTTGTTGTGCTGCACCCATGTGACCAACTGACGAATCACTGCAGGTTTGAAGCTTGAATGCATTTCTTTTTCTTTGTCAAAACTGCACAACACTCTTCTGTCAAGAGATACCCACTTTCGCAATCAGATTAGAATAAACAATCAGGTCGCTAGCGATGCAAACACATTCAATTTTAAAATGATCGCACAGGGATTCTTCCAGGTACGTTACACGTTTTCAGATGGATTTATTGCTGAATGTTGTCTGGAGCTCTTTGAGGGTCAGATACCCTGTTTTACAGGGCTCCACAGGCATGGAGGAAGACCTGCACATGGCATCAGCCATAGGCCAGGCCGCATAGCTTCCACTACTAGCCACCACAGGTACATCTTCCTGTTGGCTATCAGAAGGTATCAGAGTTAAACTGGGAGTGTTAGGAGGGGGTGGAGCAGAGGGGGGGGGGCACATCCGGGAAGGAAGATGGAGAGGGAGAATGATCAGAGGAGGGCTATGGTGATCATTTGAAACCTCTTCCCCTTCCACAACCATTTTATCTTCCTTGGCTTCTTCATCTTCCTTTCCGATGCCAAAGCCAGAGTCTGGGCTCTGCAGCTCCCTCTTCAAGCTCTCATAGGTCGGAGAGGTGTCGAACGAAGGGCAGTGGGAGACGTGAAGGTTGTGGCTTTTGGGCAGATTGCAGAAAACTTCATGATAGGTGAAGTAGGCAGGATTGGGGTCAGTTCGAGCTGAGGTGCCGGAGGAGGCGGACATGAAGTAGCCCATGTTAGAAAAGCAGGATGATGAAGAGGAGGAGGAGGAATGGTCAAGAACCCCGCTGGTGGCTGAGCTAGCCGAGGGGTAGCTCCTGAAGTGAAGCAGGGCGCTGGTGGAGCTGGAGGAGGGAGAGGTGGAGGGGACCACATCCCAGCTTTCGCACAACTCAACCGGGGAGATGCGGTCGCATGGCTGGGCCACGAAGAACGACTCAGAAGGATTCAGCCATTTCTAGGAAAAAAGAAAGAGAAATTTAGAGTAGAAAATACACCTGAAGAAAGACACAATTTGTTTGTTTTTAAATATTTGGAGTCATGGATGTCGTGAGTGTTTTTTATGTATGTGAGAGCCAGTGTTTATCTCTGATTTTCCGAAAGTGCTCTGTATGTAAGTGTGAGTTTGTTCTCGGTGTTCATTTGAATACAAGCAAGAGACAAACCACACCAAGAGGACACTTGTTTGCAGTTTAAAGAAGATAGATTTTTGTAAACTGGGACAGACTGTTGCCGTAACCCTGTCCTTTTTCCTGGTAGTCAGTGGTGAGTGGCGAGTGACACGCCTTTACTTCTTATTAACCTGAAACCAAACAAGCAAGAAGCAAGAAATTCATTTAATAGCGGAGGGGTCCCTAACAGCAAAGTTTCTACTTCCTTGGCCCGATCGGCTTGTTGGTAAATGGTCTGCATTTATATAGCGCCTTTCTACCGGACAAAACGCTTTACAATTTGCCTCTCATTCACCCATTCACACACATTCATACACGGATGGTGACAGTTTCGGTGGTAGGCTTGCAGGGGGATTATGCTCATTAGGGGACAAAAGCAGTTGTATTGAATTCATTTTTATGATGTTGTGGGACTCACACAAGACAGATTTAAAAACATTGTCAAAATTGAATCAGCAGAGATATTCTAACTTCCCTGTATGGGTCAAGATCCTACAATTCCCATAATGCAACCATATTTGTCTCATCCCCTACCTTCCTGGTAAACACCCATATCTTACATCCTACACACCTGCTCTGTGTAACACAGGATTTGGGTTATAAATTAGTAGTCTACAAGCCCAAATTCAGATAACCCTGATGACATCACTATGACATCATAAGGGTTATTTTCTCAGACTTGACAAAGCTCCTCCAGAGTCCCAAAAGATATTATACTGTTTTCACAGGGCAAGTAGTACTCTTCGAGGCTAGTAAATTGACTGGTACTTAAGAGTTTACATTTGATGACTCTTTTACTTCAATACATTTCAGAAGGAAATATTATTCTTCGACAGCTATAGTTATTTGTAGAATACAACTAATTTAGACTTTAAATGCAGGACTTTTAATAGAAGTTTTGTCAATAGTTTGGTATTGCTGCTTTCACATAACCTAATAATCTCAATACTTGTTTCACCACTGGAGCGTTAGCAGTATGTACTGTAGGATGTAGCCATGAGTAAGCATACTGTGTACAGTGAGAATCAGGTAGGTGCGAATTGGTCCCAGCATTGAACCCTGGGGTACTCCAATTAGGAGAGGGGAGACATTAGACACAAAAACTCTTTCTGGCATCCCAGGTGTCCAACCCAATGCCACAGCCTATTGATTGGTTTGTGATGAATACCTAAATATCTCTGTTGTGGCTGTGAATCGCAGTCTTGAGCTGCAACGCATTATAATTTTAGTCTAATATTGTCCTTGTGAGCAGACTAAAAAGCCAACAATGAATCAATTGAATCATTATCTACAGACGACTGTTGAAGGATAAATTACAGATAAAAAATAGAAAGCCTAACAAGTTTCTTTATCATATCTCAGAGCTGGAAAGAAAATAAAAACAATGTAAATAAGAAATTGGAGTGAAAAGTTAATCATGTTGTAAACAAAATGAGTATCACAGAGTTATGTTACCTGGGTGTAAAAATAGTTCATGAGATTCTGTGGTGAAGCTTGCAGTCTGTGAAGCACATTTGTCAAAATGTGGTAGGATATAGTGGTTACAATGCTTTTGTTTTGTGAGAACATTTAATTTTACCTTTAGATTTCCTCCGTGGACAGAGTGGAGAGTGTGGAAGTATTTTGAAGGGTTTGGTACTGGCTTCCATTTGAGGAGCCTGAAACGGCAACAGGAATTAAGTTAGACATCCTGCATGCAAACATGTACGTGTGTACATGTTTGCATGCAGGATGTCTAATTTACTTCACACACACACACACACACACACACACACACACACACACACACACACACACACACACACACACACACACAGAGACAGACACATACAAGCCAACACTATACTCACCCCCTGCACGCGCAAACGACCAGCATTACAATGATGAGACCCAAGCTCAACATCACTCCCCATATTACCAATGATGTCCAACACAGAAGCCACTCTGAAACAGAAAGCTGCCGTTACAATGTGTAAAATGCATGTACAAGTAAATCAGAAAATCCATTTTGTTCTCCCTCAGGTCTTACCATTATAACTTGTTCTAATTGAAGCTTTTTTGCCCCTTGAGCATCTTAAGGGAAAGATGCTGTGTATAAATGGCTCTTCACATTATTTCATGATGGTGAAATATGAATGGTTTCAAATGTAAAAACCTCATAAAACATGTGTGTGTGATTTACTTTCAATTGATCCAATATTTCACCAGAGCCCTACTAGAGCCTACGAGGAAGCAAACCCAGATGTAGCTTTTTTTTGTCTGTGCATGGTGAATGACTACATTTCCCCAACAGGTCTGGGATCATCTGTTTCCTCGTTACAATGAGAACTGTAAGCTTGTGTCCCTCAAACAACCTGGAAATGCAAAGTGATGTTACCATGTTCCTGTGATGTTGTCACCCAGGATGTTGTTGGACTCCAGTTGCTCCAGTGGGAATTGGCTGGTTCAGTGGGTTTGACTCTCACCCTGACCTTGTGGTGCCCCTGTAGTTTCCAAGCAGCTATCCTAAGCTCTTGTTCTTGTGTTGACAAAGTCCTGGCTTCCTGATAATGGAATCCAATATCAAAATTAGGGTGTATCTTAACAACCAGAAAGGATCTGTCAAAATGCTTCAGATAATCACGAGGTAAATTTATTGTCACAATAAAATATAATGTGAGGAATCTACAAAGTGAAAATCAAAGAATAAACTCTCACACCTTTTAGCCACGCTTCTAGCATGGATGGCAATGTTGTTATTGCAGGTTTAACTTCAACTTTGAGGGCGCCTGGGTAGCTCACCTGGTGGAGCACGCGCCCATGTATAGAGGTTTACTCCTCGAAGCCTAGAAATCTAGACGCACCCTAGCGGCAGCAAATGTAATTTGCAGCCAGGGTCGTCTAGCAACTCTCCGTTGGCTTGCGAGCTGGAAAAACCAAACTCTAGTCAGGCCAATCACATCGTGTATAGAGTCGGTGGGCGGGGATAACATAATGACGGCAGAGTTGCGGCGGTTCCGCGTGAATTCCCTGCTACTTGAAAACAAAGACGATGGCTGCTGCTGCTGCTGGCGAACAACGGTCTTTCGAATCGGCTTTCGCCACGACTCTGGAAGACTTGGAGTTAAGCTTTTCTTTGAGAAAAGAACAAAGAACGGCACCGAAGTCATTCTTACAAAAGGAAGATGTGTTCGGAGTTTTGCTGACCGGATACGGCAAAAGTTTAATCTATCAACTAGTGTTGCTCTGCCTGGTTGTAGCGCTATCCTATTGCGTGCAGAGGGAATTTGAAAGACAACTGTTTATCCCGCCCCTCGGATTGAGCCCTGCCAATGGTGAGTTCCCAGACCCAACATCTTGATGTGGGTCTGGCTTGGGTCCTTTGCTGCATGTCATTCCCCCGCTCTCTCCCCTTTCATGTCTTCATCTGTCCCAATGCCCAAAAAGAAATCTTAAAAAAAAAAAAAATATATATATATATATAGGTCAGTAAGCCTATCATTACAGTTTTTGCAGATTGCTTACACACTGAAATCAAAGGTATTACACAATTATCAAAACCTTACACTCAAGGAGAAAAAACGTTGGCCCAGATGTGCACCACTATACGCACAATGCCGGCCTCACACTTGTTGCAGAACAATACACACAGTGATTTGCAAAACACTAAACACACTTGTATACATTAGACACAGAAGTATGTCATGATGTCACTTCCTTGCAATTCCAAAGCACCCAAATTACCTCTGCATAGCTGAGCTGCATATGCGCATCAGCTGGTCAATCCCCTCGCTGCTAAATGGCTACACATTTAAACAGGGCGCCCTACTTAAAGCTGCTTTAGTTTGCTCCTAACTGCTTGCTGCTCCCATCTGTGCTACCCACCTCCTCCCCTGCTCCACCTTGTCGTGTATAACGTGGCATTTGCTTCTATGTCATCGTTGCCGCTCTGTTCATATGGGGAATAGTTAGCTCTCCCAGTCTTAAACTGTGTAAGCGTCCCCTAATGCTGCTGCTGTCCCGATTCACTGCTCTTTCATGGTGCTCATGAAAGGTCAGGGGACTCCTTTGAACAGAGCCATACCGCCAAATTTAATTCGTAATTAGTGGGAATGCTGATTCAGCAGCATTCCAACTATTGTTATTCTGTTCTTTATTTTTCTGCTTCTTCTTATTATTCCGTACGTGTTTTGGCTCTCCGTAACTTCTGCATACGTTCAGCTATTAAAACCATTCAACTTTTAAAATGTTCAGCTCTTTCCACTAATGATGGGACTTCTTCAACTTTTTTTCTACTATTTATACTTTTTTAAATATTAAGCTTTTAAACATTTTATTTTAACATTGAAGTCAATGAGAGCAAGCTTCAAATCCTTCAAATCCTCTTCTGCTTCAAAATGTATCTCCTCCTACATTCTTTCACCTACAGAAGTGATTCAAACTTTAAACCATTCACAAAATATTCAGGTATTCGGGGTGTGCTCAGTGTTTTGATATCTTTTACAGTTTTTGTAAAAAAGCTATTTAAGTTTAGTGTACATTTCAGGGAATTTGATCGATTAAACAGAGTGTGTATGTAGCTTCTTAGAGTGAGTGATGTCACAGATTAGAGTGTGGAGCTTCGAAAAAATTATCTTTGTCCTTGCTCTATGAACTGCTCTCACACCCACAATATTTACTTGTCATGCACAATTTATACATCAAAACGTAGGTATTTGTCTAGTTATCTAGTTTCCAGGAATGTGCTCAGTTATGCGATATGACTTATACTTTTGGTTCGGTGAGCTGAACAGTTCCAAATCTTCTTCCATTCGCTCCCCTGTTAAAGATCTTTCACATTTCAGAGCGAAATGCAGAGCGAACCTCTTTTTTAAATCACTGATATGCCCACATTTTTAAGTTTATCCATATGAATTTTATATGATTACGTTCAGAAAGGCCTTGTGGTGCTCAAGATGAGGTCATCTGACCGATAGCACTTATCGTTTTAGCAGACTGAGCCTTTATTTGAGAGCTTGATCGCCGTGTATCTGAATAGCTGCAGTGTGCCATATTAACAGCAGGTGCTGCGGTCGTTAGCTGATCAAAGAGATCTCATCACAGAGATCAAAGGGCGTTTAGTCACGGGTCATTAGTAGCCATGACAACACTTTCACAGACAGTCAACTTGAATACTACAGATTTCTGGACCCGGGATCGAATCTCACTGTGATACAACAACCAATATGTCCCTGAACAAGACACTTAGCCACTAGTAGCAATTGGAAGTCGCTGTCTTTCTCTTCCTCTCTCTTTCTTTCTCTCTCTCTCTCTCTCTCTCTCCCTCTCCCTCTCCCTCTCCCTCTCCCTCTCCCTCTCTCTTTCCCTCTCTCTTTCCCTCCCCTCCTCTCTCTCACTCTCTCTCTCTCCCTCCCTCTCTCTCTCTCTCTCTCTCTCTCTCTCTCTCTCTCTCTCTCTCTCTCTCTCTCTCTCTCTCTCTCTCTCTCTCTCTCTCTCTCTCTCCTCTATCTCTCCCTGTCTCTTTTCACTTTTTCTCTCTCTCTCTTTCGCTCTCTCTCTTTTTCTCTCCCTCTTTCTCCCTCTCTTTCCCTCTCTCTCCCTCTTTCTCTCCCGGTCTCTTTTCTCTTTCTTTTCCTCTCTTTCGCTTTCTCTCTTTTTCTCTCTCCTTCTCTCCCTCTGTTTCCCTCTCCCTCTCTCTCTCTCTCTCTCTCTCTCTCTCTCTCTCTCTCTCTCTCTCTCTCTCTCCCTCTCTCTCTCTCTCTCTCTCTCTCTCTCTCTCTCTCTCTCTCTCTCTCTCCTCTCTCTCTCTCTCTCTCTCTCTCTCTCTCTCTCTCTCTCGCTCTCACTCTCTCTCTCTCCCTCTCTCTTCTCACACTCATGTTTCTCACAACATTTGTAAGTCTTCCATACTGATTCATGTGTTTTTGACAAATATGTTGATTTATATTTGGATTCATGTTAAGACTTTTTAGTTAATAAAAAAAAAAAAAACAATTTGGTGGCCTCCATGCAGTAACTCTGAGGACCCCCTAGGTATCCCGGACCCCCTGTTGAAGATCTCTGCTGTTTATCTTATTATTTTGTGCCTATGATATACCATTATGCTCATATAGCATGTTTTGAAAAAAGACTATAGTAAATATGAGCTGTATTTTTTATAAAATGGCCATTCATGCATGCAAGTGAATGATGAATGAGCACTCACGTTCCATGTCTGTTTGCTGTCTTTGATCTGAACTGCGAAGTCAAAGGATGTGAAGAAGTCAGAGGGACGACTGCCTTGACTCCATGATATCCTGATCTCATTGGCAGTGCAGCTGACATTGGGAACTCCTGGAGGATGCATTTTGACTGTATGCATGCGCACACACACACGCACGCACGCACGCACGCACGCACGCGCACACACACACACACACACACACACACACACACACACACACACACACACACACGGAAAGAAAAGCCCGCAATTAATTAATTCCTTTCCTTTTCCTTTACCACTTTTTTGAAAACCACCAATATAAACCTATATACAAATCCTAAACATGTTACCCTGGTAAAAACTTTAAAAGATTTCCTTGGAATGAATTATGTCAAATTTCTTTTATAACCAGATTTATGAATAACTTTTCAGGAGCAACTAAAAAAGGGAAACTCACTGTGATTGTATGGTGAATAGTTTGTGATGTTCTCCACCAACGCCCCGTTACACTCCACTCTGATGTAGGGCATTTCTGCAAAAATGTTGAATTCCTGGAGAGACCCATAATATATATTCAATTAAACAGTGAAGACAGACTGTTGTTGATTATTGTCATGGATTTATTCTTTATTCCAGTGCAACATTTGCACAAACAGCGATTCAACAGGGTAACATCGTGGGGGGGTAAGATAGATAGAGATGTTGAAATGTTTTTATGAATGATGTGTTAGTGACTTACTTCATTTTCAAAGACAAAACTGCAGCCTGGAGGAGAGTTAATGTGTTGTTTTAGCTTGCAGCTTCGACTAAGTAAAACAGTCTCCCGTAGTCTCCCGTAGATCTTAGAGATCCAGGTGGTCTTCACACCAAAGATCCAACAGTCCACACCAGAAGCCACTGGAGCGCTGTCCCATGTACAGCTGACATTGTTGACAAAGTCATTTACGCAGGAGAGTCCTTGAGTGACAGAGACATAACAAAAGTTTTTGTTATAAAATTTAGTTTTCAACTTTCAAGACTTCACTTCGCTTCACAACAACTTCACTCGGAAGACAAAATGAACAAGCTCAATGAAAGAAAATAATCTTTGGAACCTTGTGATGGCAATTCTTGTTGAAATAAACACTTTCACTTTTCTTTCCGTAGGTTTATTCAATTATCTGCAGATGGACTCACGTCAAGTGCATGTTTGCTCGAATGAGTGAGGGTAGCTGTGAGAGAAAGGACAGTAATATAGAGACTGTTTCAGTTGCAACCGCACTCAGTTTACAGTACCTTGCGAGCCTTTGTGAGATTGGGCTGTGTGCACTGAAACCAAAACCAGCAAGACGTATGAGGACACCAGGATCTCCATAGCCTTGACCACAATATGACTGTGAACAGAAAGGATCAATACATGCTGTACTTTAGAATGAGAATCGGAATCAACAGTGTTAAATACTCGGGGTGGGAATCACCAGAGGCCTCACAATACGATACCATCACGATACGATATTATTGCTATTGCAATATTCTGCGATATATTGCAATTTATTAACTTTTTTTCAACTTCAAATTTTTCCCCAAAAGGAAACTTTGTCAACATCGGTTTTATCTAAAAAGATAGATTTCTCTGTTTGTTCATCTCTGTTAGAAAAAGTATCCTGTTTTTGCTTCAGTTTCTTACCATTTGCATCCAAACTGCTGTTTTAGTATTTCTGTCTTTCATGTGTTAATCATGAAAGCTGAGTGACCTTGCAAAGAGCACAGGATCTATCCCTGAGGGCAGAACGCATAATGTGGAGGAGATGCCGAGCCTGACCAGAGATAAGAAGTAAAGCTACTGATCCAATAACTACCTTGACTCCCAACTCCTTTAAAAAGACACTGTTGTGAACAATCTTCAGTCACTTTTCTGTGCTGTAAAACGGACTCTACTTGCAAGTAAAAACGAACTTTGAGAGAACTACAGTGATTTTGTCCATTCTTTGATAAATAATTATCCTAACAATATTGCAATTTATTACCTTTTTTTTTCAACTTCCAATTTTTCCCCTAAAGGAAACTTTGTCAACATCGGTTTTATCTAAAAAGATACATTTCTTTGTTCATCTCACTTCAATGTTATTGTTGCAAAATGGGATTGTCAAGCAGACAAACTGACCAACACATATATAATAATAGATCGATACTTGGCGTCTGTGTATCGATAATATAGCGATACTATGCTGTATTGATCCCTCCCCCCCCCACACCCCTATTAAATACATGAACGTATTTGGCAGAAAAATGTTCACGAGACTTAAACAAAAAGGGTTGTATGTAGCGCTTACAGCATATCTAAGTAAAACATGGAAATTTGTGTTTAAAGTGGACACATTTTGGTGTGGGCGGATTAAAAACAGTAACCAAGTAACCAAACAAGTTTCTACCACTCTATGAAAATGTTTTTTTTTTAATGGAGAGAAACTCAGTTCTGAAACCGCATCAGTTAATCATCATCAGCGGAGTGCTGTATAGTTTTGAGAGTGAAAAAAAAGCAATAATAGATCCACACTCATGATGAGCAACACACTCATCATGAGAAGGCGGCAACTAGCAGTTATAAGTGAAACTCGCCTGAGACTAAAGGCACCTGTGCTGCTGCACAACAGAGAATATATTAACTGTGTGTTACAGTAAGAACTTTATACCGGCCATATTGATAAATATTAATAATAAGTTTATTTGATATAGCACCTTTCACAGACAAAGTCACAAAGTGCTTCACATGATAAACATTTGTACAAAACATAGTAAGTTGTAAAACTAAAAAGATTAAAAGACTAAAAACAATCATTAAAAAAAAGTGTCATGCTTAGTTTAGTTCATTGTGGCTGACTTCATGTTATACACTAAGGCATTTCTGCTAATAAAACAGTGAAGAATATAACATAATAATGTGATTATATATACAAATTATGAATAAATGACCCAAAGAGAAGCATTTTTTCCTCAACGTCGCACAGTTGTGTCAGCAGTCTGACTCATCGGTCGTTGCTGTTCCGTCAAAGCCTGAACTAAGCAGGACTGTAAACTTTATGGAAAGTGCAGATGAGTCACCGTGATTGATATTATAACATAATGTAGAGGAGAAACAAAACCACTTGTTCTTAATAATGCAATGCAATACTGTACAAAATTGAAAGTAGTACAGTACATAGACTCAAGCTGTTACAACATTATTCTTGTATTATTTTTGAATAGCATCAGTGTATAGTACCAGTACCTCATGAGCCTCAGGTCAGTTAGGGTAGCAGGGGGTCTCTGAGAGGAAACACATTGTCCTCTCCTCTGCTGGACGGACGAGTTTAAAAGATGTCCTTTTTCTTCTGTCTCTTTCTGTCCCTCTGTTTTTTCTACTCGCACATCACTATCTCACTCACTTGTGCAACTCTCTCTTTTTCTCTCCCTCTCTCTCTCTCTCTCTCTCTCTCTCTCTCTCTCTCTCTCTCGCTCTCTGTCGCTCATCCTTCTGTCTCCTCACTCTCGCCCCTCTCTCTTCTTTGAGTGCCCAGTGACATTTTCCACTTGTAAACCACAGCCTGTGTCTGGGGCTTACAGGAAGCCTCGTGTGAGGCTGTGTGTGATGGTGTGAGGGGAAGGGTGGGGGTGGAGGGGGTGTCGAAGGGGACCGTAGAGCAGATCACTTCCTCCTGCTCACCAGCAACAGCAGCAGCTATACCTGGACGCCGCTAGGATACTAATTGAACTAAAACAAGAAATACAAAGCACACCACATCCTGTTTCAATCACAATGTAAAGTGAGTTGTACAAAGGGAAACTAGTACATTGTCCTATGAAGTGGTTTATGTCAATGAAACTCATCTTAAAACTGAAGATTCAGAGGATTACAGTGGCTAAAGCTACCAGATTTGGAACGATGGGGGTTATTTAAAATACAAACAGCGCGCACACACACAAAAAGTTGCACAGCGTCAAAACCGCTGCTGTTACAGCCACAACCGCTGCAGACACACATATACACATATAGTACTCATGTGCTTCTGTAGAGGGAAAAAAGACACAATGAGGTTAAAAGTTAAAGCAGCAGCCTGCTCTTCACTCAAAGGTCACAAACCATTTCACATCCCCCCCCATTGTCTCAAATGTAAGATACCTGGCCACGGAAGGGGAATAATATATAAGGAGTTATATAAATAATGATTAGGGGGAGGTGGTGTTATGTATATTTCACTTTTTGCTAAACGTAGGGTGGTCAGATTTTTGAGGGCACGAAATGGTCTTGAATTGTTTTTTATATTTTATTTACCCTTTTTCTTGCTAGAGTTGCTGTAAAAGAAAAGATCACGCATGCCTTGTGTGTACATTCATAGTGGTAATAAATAGCTCAGTAGACATAATGCACCATTTATGTTTCCCATAATTTCTGCAAATGCTAATTCCACGAAAAGTGTGACATTTGGGATATGTAAGAATTATTGTTCCATAGCTTCAAATCACGGTTGAGTTGAGAAATAACGGGCTGTTGTCGCTCTTAGTGTCTAATACATTAGGATACAAAAAGAATATTACTGCTTTAGTGGAACATGTGATTGATTATCTACTTTGTTTGAATAGACAACCAATCAAATGCATTTTTTTTCCAAGTCAAGGGGAGGGTCCAAACCAAATACTAATATCCCTGAGGATCTTGATTTTTCAAGTCAAACATAAAGTTCAGCCCGCATCCCACCCCAATAATTTTCGCACAGTCCCTAATGATCAACAATGTGCTTTGGTTATGCTGTCAGGGCCTCGATGATGCAATACAAATATGATGTAAGACTCAGGCGTGCTGCTTGGAGAATTTGATCAACAAAAAATATCCGTGCAAATGAATGTTAATTAAACTAAATATGGAAAATAAAGTCATGTTGCAGATGGAGAGGGGAGGGAAAGTAATGGCGAAACAGAGAAACATTCACCCTTACTCAAATGCCAAAATGTGAATTCAGTAAGTATGGTACAGCAAACAGAATAGGTGTGATCAATCTTCTAGTAAGTGTTCATCTCATACTTAAAGTTCAATGAAGGGATATTGTGCAACACTCATACACGCTACATAGGCCTTCAACCACAAAGCATATACACACACAACAACTGTTGCAAAACAATATGACTTAGGTGTGCATCAGCTAGCAGCGGTAACAGGGGAGACAAGGGCAGGGGAGGGCTGAAGCGTGCAGAGAAGGAAGAGCGTATGTATCTCTCACCGAAAGGTCAAAGTCCGCTGTGCCTGAGGCACCACAGAGATGCGGGAGGGCACACTCATATTGAAAAAAACCCCCTTAAGTCCATAAAAAAACAACATGATGCAACTGCTACATTTGACACCAAAGTCTGCACGATTCCTATAGAAGTAGAGGCCAGAGTTGACTAAACCCATGAGAGGCTGTTGTTGTGGTTAGCTTTGAGCTAAATGCTAACAGGCTCACAATGACAACGCTAGCATGCCCATGTTCATCGGGTTTAATGTTTACCGCGTTCACCATTTGAGTTTAGCATGTTTGCGTGCTAACCTTTGGTAATTAGCACAAATCACAAGTATAGATGAGGCTGACGGGAATGTTGGAATTCTAGTTTTGCAACTGTTTGACCATATAATGGCTAAATGCTAAATATTCAGAATAATCCTACGTACATTATATGTGTTTAATGTCACATGCACGCACACACACACACACACACACACACACACACACACACACACATTATTTGCTAAACTGAGGCTAGCAAAGGCATATAGAACTCATACCATGTACCTAAAATAAGATAACCTATCAAACTAAAACATACTAAGCTAACAATATAATTGGATTCTGTGCAAGAGTGAAAATAGTTCACATTTTGGTTTCCTAATATCAAGCATTGCAGGAATAACACAGTGTAACAGGCACATTACGAATATGACGTGTAATTCTGAGTAGTGAAGTGTTTGGCTTTTCCAGCAGCGGCAGCTGGCAGCCCACCAAGAGCCTGGTTCTGTCCAAGGTTTCTGCCTAAAGGAAGTTTTTCCTCGCCACTGTTGCACTAAATGCTTGCTCTCGGGGGAATTGTTGGGTCTTTGTAAATTATAGAGTGTGGTCTAGACCTACTCTATCTGTAAAGTGTCTTGTGATAACTCTTGTTGTGATTTGATACTATAAACGAAATTGAATTGAATGTGAGAGCTGCTTTAAACTGACTCCACCTAACATTAGCGTCATGTGAAGTCTGTCAATGCTATCGGTGCTGACTGATTTTGTCAGTTTATTGAGCGTTGTTGAATCATGTGCAACTTCAAACAGTCCCCTCAACCTCCCGTCTCTGTGTAGTAAAGGACAGATCAGATTACTTCTACAGATACTTATATAGTTCTGGCTTTGTGGAAGAGCCAGCAGTTTGTGACAAAACGCAAGTTTCAGTGGTTTTTGTTGAAACCACCTCCATTCTGTTGCCTTTACACATCACAGAGAGAGTAACCCTTTCAGCTGCTGTTGCTAGAATTCAGCAGTTTAGGTCCTTAAGTTTTAGTTTGAGTAGGTGTGTCTGTGTTTTTTATACGTTTTATACAGTCATCCCTGTATCTGTAAGTGTATTTATTTTATTTTATTTTATTATTATGTGGCTAATGCGCAATATGTACAGCACTTTGGTCAGTGCAAGCTGTGTTTAAAATATAAAAAATAAACTTTACTTACTTACATACTCATCACTCTTATCTCATCTTGAGGTAGGAGAAGAAATCCTTCACAGATTTTAAAGTGCATAAATAAATGCACCCACACGATATTGTTGCGGCCACGCGATAGCACCAATGATTACAGTTTGGTATAGCCTAAACAAAAGGGATATGTTTAGTCTAACCAATAATCTTTTTAGTGGTATTTTATCTCTAACATAATCCTCCTCTTGTTTGTTTATTGTTAAGCAACAGGCAAACAACATGTAAGGTGGCAAATCACACTTTATTTCAGCATTTCCAAAGAAATCCAAAGTGTGAACCACAAGGGCGCAGTGTGTGTTGTGGTCTCATGGTTGGTAAGCAGGGCCTTTTTCCTTTTTCATTTCCGTCAGTGTCTTGTCCAGCTTCTGGTTCACGATGTTTCTCTCTGTCCACTGGACTGCAGACACGCCACAGAAACGCAAGTCACAAACAAAAAAAGATATACAAAAAGCACATCGGAAACAGATGGACCAGAACAATAATTAGAGAGAGATGGAGGAATAGGAGTAAAGAGAGAGTACATACCCATTTCATCTGTCTTGTGGCCGTACCAGAGATGGGGGTCGGGAGGCCAGGCAGTCGGAGGGTGGCTGATGTAAGAGTCCCTGGAGAGGGATTTCCATGTTAAAGGAGCACATAGAGACAGAGAGTTCAGTGGGTTCAATTAAAGATGGGAAAGTGAAGAAAAAGTGGGAAAAATTAAACAGAACTTACTAAGAATGTACTGCCATCATGACAACTATGAGTCTGCACTTAGGCACATATACCTTGAGCTAAATGCTATCGTCAGCATGCTAACATGCTCAATATGCCAAAGCTAACATGCTCATGTTCAGCAGGTATAACATTTACCATGTCTGTGCCATCTTAGTTTGACATGTTAACATTTGCTCATTCAAATTGAACACAACGTTTGCTGAGGCTGACGGGGAGGTCAGTGTTTTGCAGGTCATAAACGAAAGTATTGAGAAGACTATTATTTTTGAATTGATGATAGTGTTAGATGAAACGTTAAAGTTGTTAAAAGTCAAAAAGTTTGTTCTGATCTCAAATGGTGGAAGAAGAGTGAGTACGCCAGTTAATTCAGGATTTTGGGGCCAAACATTAAAGGATGGCTTAATGGTTTAGATATAGCCTGTTTATACTGTATACATATATATATTGTATTTTTCAATGTTGTCAAGTATTGTTGAATGTAACTGAGGTCATGATTATGAGCTATTTTGAATTCATGAGCCAAGTCAAAATATAGCAGAAGACATCAGCCACTTAACGCAGAGATGAGGACTCGAGTCTGAGACTCGGACTCGAGTCGCACAAACAGCTGACTTCAGACTCGACCCAAAAGACTTCAGACTCGAGCTTCGAGACTCGTCAACGACCTGTTTTCATGAAATTATTGCTTTTTAAATCAAAATGTATTCATGTATTTCTATTTTCTTTTATTGGCGCATATACGTTGGGGAAACGTATGACGAGCTGCATGTCCCCTGCCCTTTGCCATAATGTGCAATGTAACGCATGCGTCATGCCTTATGTGCGCGCACTCACATAAAAAAAAATACATGGACATGGCGACACCAAGTCCTCCCAGAGTTGTGCCTTTTGTCATTAGTTTTGCTTTCAATAACTTGGTAAACAGTGGCAGTAAGCTAACAGCTACATGCAAGGTGTGTGGCACCAAGATAAATGATGCCGGATCAACAACGTCGAACTTCATCAGGCATCTCAAAACGCACCTAAATAGGTCAGTCACTCACACACTAATGTGAAAAGAGACGTTACATTTAGCATATATCGTCACAGGTAACAAGCTAACCATCGCAAAGTGTTGTGCTAATGCTGGGAACAGGCAGATTGTATCTTTATCGTTGTATCCATATGATGTGACAGACTTAGGTTAATATTTCACCAGGTCAGAGGTCTAGAGGGATGTGTTAAGTTAACATAAAGTTATCCTACAACTGATTTTAATACTGTGCTGTCTGGATGGTAGCTACAGGACATGCTTTGAATTCATAAGATTTAACAAGGGACAGATCAGATGGCCAGAGACTTGAGACTTGACTTGAACTTCCAAAAAATGACTTTTGAACATCTCTGACTTCACGTGCACCTTGCTGTAATAACTGCATTGTTGAAACCTGAGGATGTCTTGTGTTTTATTAAACACAAAAACAATTCTAAAAGAGAGGAGTACATCATCTTTTTTTTCCCTACACTGTTTAGTTGTGGCAATACAGATTTTAAAGACTATGTAGCTTAACTTTTGCTGAACTGATATGGGCTAAATCGTAGCGTAACAGCAGCACAAGTAGAGAATCATTAGGCTAACTGGCTCGTCAGTTATATAGCAGCATCTAGCTAAAGCTTGCTAACATTAGCCACCATAAGCTACTGCACTGGTCATACCAAGTAAGTCTAAAGCAACAAAACCTCTGAGGGCATTGAATTGAGAATGGGTGTTTTTGTTGTTGTTAATTTAACTTTTTATGAGGAGGAAAAAATTGTTATTTCTTCTTTTAAAAGTTACATTTTATTGATTTCTTTTTTTTTTTTGTAAGATTATTTTCTGGGCACTTCTAGGCCTTTATTTGACAGGACAGCTGAAGACATGAAAGAGGAGAGAGAGGGGGGAATGACATGCAGCAAAGGGCTGCAGGTCGGGGCCGAACCCGGGGCCGCTGCATCGAGGAGTAAACTTCTACACGTGGGTGCCCGCTCTACCAACTGAGCTATCCGAGCACCCACATATCAAACGCTTCATTTCCTGCATTCTGGTGATTTTGTTTTTTGCAAGAATGCTTGCCTTTTCTGCATCCAGTTATGGTGCAAATGTAGTTATTTATTTATGTAAAGGAAATTATTGTTAGATATTTGGGGTTGCACTGGCCAGTTTAGATTTAGATTATGTTTGAACATAACAAACATGGCATACAACAGCACGAGTAATTTAGTGTGTCCCAAACAGTGCACATGGCAACATTCACAGCTGAATAATTCAGCAGGATAAGACAGATCATGTTTGGGCTACTCAGAATTCCCTTGATTTGCTATCAATGTTGTCCATGTGGCCTTTGCCTTTAAAATAATGTTAATGTCATGTTAACCTAACAACATATTGACAGCATGAGTACTGAATAACTGGTTAATATCACAGAAGCTGTACTTTGGACAGCTGAAGACGTACTGTGCACCACTCACACCCATGGTAGTTTGCATATAGAAGGAGGCTTTTTATAGAACTAAACGTACTAAAAAGAGACTGGACATTGATTTACAGACCTGGAAATATGTTGGTACGAAGACAGCAGCCCAGGCTGTGATAGCTGCACAGAAAGGCTGGTCCAGGATCAACATGCTGAGGCAGTGACAGGGACGGCATCTGAGGGCTTTCTACTGCCCTCACCTACAGCACAGCATGTTCCGAGAAAATCATAAGTAACAACAACAACGACACATGGTTAACACGCAGCAGCAAAAAAAGAGAAAACAAACCCCAATGTTCTCACCTCTGTCTTTGCTGGTTTTGTGCCTTTTTGGCCAATTGAGATCATACCGAGATAATACACCGCGGGAGAGGAGAGTCGCACAAAAAGGTGTTAAATTTCTCAAGAATGTCATGCAAGACACCCAAGATCAGGTTTCATCTCTGGACATGAAAACAAAACACACAAAAAGTGACATTTTAAGAGAAATGTTTAGCTAACATCCTCGTTGTACCTTAAAAAATAAAGATAGTACGCACATTTATTATGCACAATCATGTTATCTTCTATTCAGAGCGTTTTGTTTTGATGAAGAGCACAAAAACCAAGAACAATTGGAAGGAGAATGGTTTGTTAAATAATGTGCAGGATGAAAAAACTCTTAAAATCTCTTTAAATGCAGACTTATAAGTCACCAAGGTTAAAAAAAAAATAAATAAATAAAAAAAAAAAGCTTCCTTTGATACCCTACCAGTGAAAACTGTAATGCCAAGGGTTTGCAAATGCACACATTCTTGGCCACTGCATGCAGATCTATTTCTTATATCATAAATTGCATTTCATTTAATTCATTTTATCAGTTTTCCAGACCACTCCCAAACTCAAAAACAAACTTTTGTCTCTTTTGGGAAAGCAAAGCCCCAGACTCCCCTGTAATTCAGATCCTGGACATAGAAACTCCAGTTATGTTAGAAATTCACAGGAAAAGAAAACCCCAAAACATTTCTTTTATTCAACTTTATTTCACAATTTTATGCCATTTATTGTGTTCTTTGTTATAATACCACACACAAATGTCAACTGGCTAAAACAATATAAAACATAACTTCCACAATTTGTCATTATTTATATTATGTACATGCACTCATATATTTAGAGGCAAAAAAATCTCAGGCCTGCGCTTACTCTCAAGTGCACTTCCACATGTATTCCTTGCTGGTTGAGAGGCCATTCCAATGAGGATCCTTCAGCTTCTGTTTGCCAGATCGACTTGAACATTTAATAGCTTCATGATTTATACAGGTTTGTATTCATTTTGTGAGCACTGTGGGAGAAAAAAAAAACCCAAAAGTGATGGTATGCTATGTCTAACTGATTGAGTGCCAAAAACAAACACACACAGCAAAAGTTTTTGTCACAATGCAACTTCTCTATCTTACAACACAACTTTCTCCTCTATCTCATATTGTAGCGCTTTTGGAAGCAAATGACAAACTGTGCATGAAGTTCAACACTGAAACTGTAACTGACAAATAGTTTTACTCCCAGTTGGATTCACAAGAAGAATCTGAACACTCATGGCGTGTTCCCACCCAGGCATTTTCGCCCGAATTCGGCGACATGATTCCATACAGAGTCAACGCAAAGACGCAAACCTACGGCCTTTAAAGGAACAAACTGGAACTGTCTGTTGGCACCCAGAGCTCTATAGTACCTCATTATTTGTATAGAGAACGGACAAGAAAGAAGCGTTCTTGGGGAAAAGTAAGCAAGGAAAGTTGGACTACCTGGTAAGCTCTACACCGGCACGAGTAAAGCGAGTAAACACTAACGATCCCAATATGATTCTGCGATTAAAGTAATGTGAAACATCGCTTCGCCTGGGTGTGAACACACTGTAAGCTTATCTTAGCTCCGCTGTAATAAAAGATTATTTTAAAGCAAAGCCCTGGCTCATGTGCCCCATTTATCCATTGTAACTCTTCCCTTCTCTGAGGTGGTTTCGCTAACAACCAATATAAAAAGTGCCAGGATTGTCTTTTACCTGAAGTAAAGCGACTTGACAGTGTTCTTTTGATGCCTTTCTGGGAACTCAAATGTGAGGGATATGTGATGGGAACAAAAACAAGGGATCCGGAGAACAACGAGCAAGGTTGGGTCTATTCTGATGCCGATTCTGCTTATCGATTCATGATTCCGATTATTTGAGGGGCGGGGTGTATTTTTTATTTTTTTTAAACTTTTACCCAATTTCATATTCATTCATATTCATAGCATTACTACACCTGCTTTTCTCTCCGAGACTTTGCTCCCCTCTGCCCGTGTCTGTCAGAACGCTGCACAGAAACAGACACAGGCAGGCTTGCTTACTTCATACATGAGGTGGTGGTCAATAAAAACAACACACGAGTCGAAATGCAAAAGAACATTCACTGCGTCTTGGAGGAAGAAAAAAAACAACATATAACTGGGTTGAGAATGATGATGATGATGATGTGTGTTGTGTGTGTGAGAGAGAGAGAGAGAGAGAGGGGGGCTGTGCCGAGCACGATCACCTCGGAGTGGAGTAGAAATGCTTGCAACTCTTCCCAATACTGTCTAAACAACACAAAATGTATCGCTTTGCACAGCGTCGTCTAGTCCGGGAAGAGAGCCAATGTGTAGTTGTTTAGGAACGGATAAGCAGAACCTGACTTTTTATAAACACAAATGACAACGGAAGAACTGACTTCCCTTGTGTGTCTGACTGCTTTGTCCCAGTTCATGGAGTCATGAAACACTATCTACAATACTTCTGGGGTTTGATAAAAACAAAAAACTGGAAGTGTAAGAATAAACTAAACCTCCTCCTCTGCCACAACCGACTGAACTACACACAGAGTGGTTTGGACTTCTTATCTCTACAGCTCTGTTGATAAATTATAATGACTTACAAAATTAATGGGAGGCATGAGTGAGCTTAGCAGCCCTTATGACAAAACTGGAGATATGAATTATACAAGAGTTACAAAAAGCAAAGGTTGTGTTGACAGCAGAGTTCTAGGATCACCAGCTATGCATTAAAAATGCATGAATATTTCTTATTGAACGTTTAAAAACTCTCTCTTTTCACCTGTGTAATAGGATAATACTCAAAACTGGATTCTTATTGGAGTGGTCCATCAGGTGCTGCCTGCCTCCTGTTTGTAACCTCCAGCAGTCCGTCCAGGCTGCTCAGGCGGGAAAGAGGCCAGCTCTCCTCTCTATGTGGGGGCAAACTTCTTGGCCTGTGCCCTTACCCGCTTCTCATAGTCCATCCTGTTCTGACTGAAACACAAAAGAGAGAAAAGACATTTTAAATCATGCTAATATACAATGCAAATTTATTTACATTGTAGTAGAGTTTCCATTTCCAAGATAACGTATCAGTGCTAAAAAACAAGAAACATTTCGCTCATCTTTTGTGTTATGACTTGCCTTCAGTCTCAAAAGGTCTGGGACTTGACTTAAGGCTGGACAATACATCGATAGTATAACGATATCGTAATATGAGACTAGATATCGTAATATGGCATAAGTGTTGTCTTTTCCTGGTTTTAAAGGCTGCATTACAGTAAAGTGATGTCATTTTCTGGACTGACCAGACTGTTCTAGCTGTTCTATTATTTGCCCTTTCCCCACTTAGACATTATGTCAAACGTCTAAGTGTGAAGATATTCTGTTGAAGCACCAATTGTCAACCCTAGAATATCGCCGCAATATCGATAGAGGTATTTGGTCAAGAATATCGTGATATCTGATTTTCTCCCTATCGCCCAGCCCTAACATGACTTATCTTAGGGGACGAGTACTGCCCTGAAAAGTCATGACCTTTGTAGGGCAGTACCGAATGTCATTTATTTATTTATTTTTTTCACATTTAAAAGCTTTTACTGAGGTTTTTGACTGAAGCTTCGAACGTCTGTCGTCATATTTTGGCGACAATGGGGTTTTTTTCCTCATCAAAGCAGCCACACTTACCAGTAAATTGTGTACGCCTCTGCTTGTGCTGGGTCTTGAATGTTGGGCTCATTCAGCAGCTCCTGGATACCCAACAGGATCTGAAAACACAGTCAACAATCCTCCAGTCAGAGTGCAGATAGTCTGTGTGATAGTCTGTTTATTTGAAACCTCACTAGCCGTGCATTCATTTCTTCACAGCACTTCCCCTCCTGGATCCACACAGTACCACAGTTGCATATAGCCTGATGGTAAACAGGTTAAAAAGTATATTATGTTGATACGTTAAGCTCACGAGACGAGGAGAGACACGAGATTGGGTTCACGAGAACGAGACAAGATTTTAACACTATTTATATATAATAATAAAAAAAACTTCAATTAAGAAATGTGACTGAAATAATAGTCTTCACTAACGTAACCAAGCGTTTCATTGCAGCAGTAAACAAGGAAGTAGGCTGCTCTTGTATTGATTCATGACCATTTTAAGACGAGGGGAGAACATTTCTCTTTGTTTAATATCATTAAAAGTAAAGTTTGCGTGAGTCAGCGCCACACTAAACTGCACGCTGCAGAGAGAGAGAGAGAGAGAGAGCGAGAGAGAGCGAGAGAGAGCGAGAGAGAGCGAGAGAGAGCGAGAGAGCGAGCGAGAGAGAGCGAGAGAGCGAGCGAGCGAGAGAGAGAGAGAGAGAGAGAGAGAGAGAGAGAGAGCGAGAGAGCGAGCGAGCGAGCGAGAGCGCGAGAGAGAGAGAGAGCGAGCGAGCGAGAGCGCGAGAGAGAGAGAGAGCGAGCGCGAGAGAGAGAGAGCGCGAGAGAGAGAGCGAGAGAGAGCGAGACCTCTAATGCTGGGTTCTACCGGCAGATTTTTACAATTGCAACTCCGCTACCGCTCTGCAATAGTGAACTCAGAGTCAACTTTGGCGAACGGGCTCTTGGATCTAGAGGTCCAAGCCAGACTCATCTTCAAGCCAGATGTATTATAAGACCAACCAGGCCAGACTCCGTCTTCTAGCTGCTGCTCTGCAGTCTGGTCACGTTTTAATCTCGAGAGATCTCGTCACACCTCTAATGTTTAGTCGAAGAGAGACTGTGCAGTGTTCCGACCTGTTTGATGGTGATGGCAGGCCTCCAGTCTTTGTCCTCCTCCAGGATGGACAGACACACTGTGCCAGATGGGTAGACATTTGGGTGGAATATTGGTGGCTCAAACTTGCCTGAGTGAAAAGAAAGTGAGAATTGTGAAGCTTGAAGAGAGACTAACATGGGACAACTGAAGATTTTAATGACATAGTACAATAGTCATTGTAGAAAAAAAGCCTGTCATTATCCGAAGTCAATGTCTCTAAAACACAAAAAGGATCTGTGAAAGTGCTGTCGGTTTGGATCCCCCCCGTGACAAAACGGTGCAATCTTCCTCACATCTATCTGCCAACTCAACACTGATCAAATAATGTCTTTGTTCAACAACTGATCTGAATATCCAACACTTTAGTAATGGGAACGTTGATATTTTACTAGAGACGTAGCACAGTAAAGCTGTCATTAAAGAATGGATAAGTAGCACTGCACCATCACACTCTGATGTAATCAGCAGCATTTAACTCTACCATACAGGGTATTATACACGTTCTATGCGATTTGAGCATGCAAAATACTATGTTTTTAAAATTCAAAGCACCAACAACCCAGGAAATTGTGGGATAGACTCCTTGACACCAAACATGTCCAGCTCAACGTGTACAATTTCAGCTGGCCTAGAAAACCGTTTATAGAATATTTGAACTTTAAAAAATAGCTTTGAAAGACATTCATATAAATGAATTTCCTTTTTGCATGCGTCACAAAAATATATACTGTATATTTACAGTTTTCTTCCCCCCCCCCGATTGCTAAACGACAGTGGTCACGACTGAAGCCACGCGCAAAACAGTCACCTGAGCTAAACAGTTCACAAAACTCATTCCGAACAACTTTTCACGCGTCTCAAAACAGGCTCAGCGCTGTCACTCAGAGTAAAAACACTAGCATCAAACACCAATACAGAAATTCCAAATGTTTAATCTTTACAGTTTGAATAATTTGAGGGACTTCACAAAAATCATTTTCTAAACTTACATTGTGTAATGTTTTGAGTTGATTCTTAGAAAAAAAGCCCTTTTGTTCTTTCACAAATATGTGCTCATTCATGTGTTATATAATTACTTCCACCAACTAACCAAAGGATTCTCGTAAGCGTAGAATCTGACATTCAGAATCATTCAGAATACAGATGAGCGAGTCGCTCGAATGACGGCCGCCATGTAGCGCCTCCATCTTTAAAATACATTAGCCAAAGAGGGACATACTACAAGCCTTTCGCGCTTTTAAACTCAGTGGCACCGTGACGAATGGCAGGGGGACGATTACTCGCCAGGGAAGTGAAAAAGAGAATTAAAACGAGAACACGACAGGCAAAGCAACAAGACCAATCGGAGTGGCTAGAACAGCTGCGTGTAAAACGATGGAGAGACTAAGAGCTAATTTCAGGTTTGTCCACCGTAGGAGTTGAAACGCGCTCGTACACACACACACACACACACACACACACACACTATGTGTTCACTAACTAGTCTAAAACAAGACACCTGCTTAGGCTTTCGGCTGAAATTGCAATCAGCAGTGTTTGATAGGCACCAGACTGAAATCTCTTCTGTTCTGAATGTGTGGTTAACAGTTTTGACAGCAGTGTGTTAGCATTTGAAGAAAGTGCTGTAAGTCCAGTGTCCAGTCTGTGCAGGTTGTGGTTAAAGCCATGGTATAAGTGTGTAGAGTTTTGAAAACTGTTGTGAACAAACTAGAGTTTGGTCCACATGAACTGCTGCTGTGCAGACTGTAAGAGTTTTGCACGTGTGGCTCCAGTTGTGCCCACTGCCGTTTAGCAATCGAAAAAAAAAAAAAAAAGAGGTCTTCTTTTGCTCAGGGTTCATCATTTACACAAGGGACTTTGTTGCCAAAACTTCTATTTCCTGACCTTTTCTCTTTTATTTTGAATATACAGCTTCATGTCAGTGTCTCCCCTTTAACATAGAATCAGACTATGTACCAGGTGTGAAGTGGTACTTACATTTGGGTGGTGAGGAAGGGTAGTCATCTTTGAACAGCATTCTGAGTTTGTAGAGTCCTCCCTCCCACAAGGTCTAATGAAAGAATATGGAAATAATAACTGCTTAAGTAAATACAAAACGATATGAAACAACTGCAAACGACCTACCAAAAGACAAGATACAAGAATAACCTTAGAGACGTTGGCATATTTCCATGAAATTTGCCTTTCTCTGTAGGATGACCCAAGCTATTTTGGTTTTGGAGGAAGGACTTGGAAGTGTCTTTTAAACTATTTCCAAAACTTTTTTCTAGTGCAAGGTTTAAAAGATAAAATGAGCTTCATGTATTACAATTTCTTGCTCATAGAATAGATCGTTATTGTTTTTTGCCTAAAACAATGGAAATAGTTCAGTAGCTCTTTAGCATTGTGCAACACAAAAGTACAAGTAAATAAGTAAGTAGTAATGAAAGTTCAATAAGAAAATCTAATTCAAGTAAATAAGTAAATAGAGAATAAAGGCAAATAAAAAGGAAAGCAAAATATAGACAAACTATAAAAACAAGCTAAAGTGACAAATGGTGGTATACCCAATACTGCAATATGTGTTCAATATGATAGTAAAGTGCATAATCAGTGTGTGTATGTGTGTGTAAAGGTACATCATCTTTGTCACAGAGTTCCTCAGTAACACTGTGGAAAGGTGAGTAGGCCTGGCTATTGGCCAAAATAATATATAAAATATAATATAATATAGTATAGAAACTTCTCCAGTCAAACAATACCTGCATTCAATCCTTTTTGTACCCAGATAGTAAAGTGCATAATGAGTGAGTGAGTGAGTGAGTGAGTGAGTGAGTATGTGTTAGTCAGTCACAGTCTTTGTCTTTGTCTTGTCTTTTGCAGTGGGGGGTGAACAGAGGTTACAGCTCTTGGATAGCTAGCTTTCTTTTGTAGTCGCTAATTGTAATCACTTACAATAATTCTTCATGCCATATGATGTGGTTATTATTACAAATGCATGAGACAGATATTAAAGCATGAGCTGTAATGTGTGTTGTTTAACATGCAGAAAGACCAATACCATAATAAAAGAACAATCCTGTAACAATCTGCCATTAATACAGTGATTCTGAATGCAAGTGTGAAAGCTGCTGGTCATTCTGGAGTCCACTTTGATTTGCAACTGTAGCTAACTTACTCCTTTCTTCCCAGGAATGGCACACTCCCAGTTCATCAGATTCATGGTCCCATCAGGATTCTTCGTGGGCACAGCAACAAAACCCTGTGTGGTTAACAACAAACACAGAACATCACTGAGCGCTTGTTAACTAAACTGTAACCTGCTTTGTGTCAGTAGCTGTAATGCACGTTTGGAAATAAACCTATGAAATGTCAGAAACGGGGCAAAGAGTCGATATTGAATGGGGATCAAGGGGCTGCTGCTTACAAACGGATGGTCTTTCCTCCAGGCTTTGCGTTCCTGGGACAGTCTGCTAAGAGCGATGCCAGACATTACTGCTCATCAACGCCTCCCTGTGGAAAAACAACCCCATAACAGATTAATTATTCAATTAATACTATCCACAGACTAGTAACGTAGTCCATATGGTTTCTTCTGAACATCGCAGAAGACGTTAACGTTAGCTACATGTTGGCCATTTACGAGATATCATCGACACAGATTTTTTGGTTTATAAGACAAGATAAAGTACAAGGTAACGTTACATTTAGTCACTGTAATTCCCTAAACAGGAGGAAAAAAATATACATCTACATCACTAACAATTGATACACGGCATCATTTTAATTGAACTTACCTCTTATTTTGTTTGGCTAGCTAAATATCAGAATTTACGTTACGTGGGTTTGAAAACGTTAGCTAGCTTGGTTGCTTTGCTAACGCTACTGGTGTTGACGGCGACCGAAAAAAACACACCCTTCGACGTTATAAAACAAAACTACTGGGATAGTTAGGGCGTAAATGACCAAACCAAAGGAAGCTTCGATTTTATCAACATCCCAAAAACAATCTAATCGACATATATTGGTGTTATTTTTGTTATTTGACCACAGTTGTGTAAAACAATGTGACTCGTAACACCGTTTCGACAGCTAGCCTATCGCAAGAAAGGACCCCAATTTGTTTATTTCGTAAGGACCTTCAGGCAGTTTTCGGGACATTCGAGTGACACACGTCAGAGACGGTCGGCCATCTTTGTTGTGGCATTTGTTTTGGGTAGTTCAGGACTTTGGATGATTCAATCATTTTGAATCAAGCCCCCTTAATGAATCTCCTTTCACTCCCTGTTTCTTATTAGTTTAGAAACGAAAGGGGCTGTACTCAATATTGAGAATATATATAGCCTACAAAACAAATATTTGCTATGTAAAAATATAGTGGAGTAATGACATGCTGAGCAGAGAAAAAGCAGGCCCCCAGGAAGTGCGCCGGACGTTGAGGCTAATTTGACATAATGGCCAAACGGTGGAATTACAACTTCTGTGTCCATCACGTGATGCCATGGGTCCCAAAAAGTGTCTGTAACTCAATGGATCATTTTTTTCAAGCGTCACAACCCCCATGAAATGATTTGTTTCACTATCAGAATTTTAGCCATTTCGTCTAAAGCGGTGCAAGATTAAATCGTTTGATCCCCTTTCTAGTTAGCCAAAGCGCTAAACCAGACGTAGCCGGCTCGGCTTCACAAATGTTTGATCTTAAAGGCATACTACGTAACTTGTCCCTCTTCAGTCCCCCTACAGGTTGTCTCATTAGAACTACAGCCACACGAGCTGTAATTCCAATAAGACAACCTGTAGGGGGACCGACGAGGGAAAAGTTACATAGTATGCCTTTAAGTTATGTCTAATATAGAATGCAAAAATTATCAGTCAAAATAATACTGCAGCAGTATGTTTGCCAATCACCTTGCCATGTATCTGCAGGCCTTATGCACTTCCACCATTCAATAGTTTTATTTTGCTAAGTTTCTGTTTGTGAGTGTATATAATGGGTTGATGTAAACTTCACAAATTTGGGTTCAGTGCTTATATTATTTTAATGTTAACATATGATTACTGAAAGTTTATACTATCAAGCTATTCATATGTTAAGTGACCAATGCATCAGTGGATGAAGGTCAGAAGTTAAATAGACACTGATGAAGCTGCTGTCCATTACAGAGAGTGAGGTTTGATTTACTTAAAGGAATACATACCTCTGCAGATACAGTAGGCAAAGTCCACAGCTCCAGAAGAATTGTTCAAAAAGAGTTGTTCGTTTCTGTTTTGCCCAGTGGTAACGCTCTTTTGTTCTCTTTTTTCTTTTCACCCCAATGGAACATTGCAACAGCTGACATCATAAACCATGATTATGATAACTCATTATTTGCAATGTTTAACAGTTTAAAGATTACAATGCCAAACTGTCCGTTACAAAAGACGATAATGCAGGTTGGAATAAGTCCACACCTTTCACAGCAATCTTAAGCCACTCTCAAAATGGGACCTCTTTAAAATGTTGTTTCCACATTAGTACACATTTCTGGTTGCATAGGAGTTAAACTGTTTCTGTTCATTGTACAGTTGCACATAGTACCACGATGGTATAACAAAAACTAAAATACATAAACTTTGTTAAAAAAATAAAAAAAATCGGGCATATTGCCAGACACCTCAAATCAAGCAGGAACCAGACTGAACTGGTTTTGATTTTCTTTGCGTCAGCATCCCAATTTTTTTTTTAAACCTGTTGTATGAAAGCTGCAGTCTTTTTGTGGGCCTATTATCATGCTTCATTTTTTAAATTTATTTTTTGGATTCACACCAAGTTACATTTTAGTAACTTTGCAACAATTAAAATGTTTTAATGTGGAAAAACAATAGCAAAATATTTGGACTTACATTAAAATAAGCATAAGACTGGAAGAAAAAGAAAATGGTTTCCTATAATCCCATGGATTGTGAAGGATCAAGACTTCAATCCATATTTGTCCTTCTGTCTTCCATGGCCCTCTAACAACGCTAAATATTTACTTAGCTGGTTAATGAATAAAGGAGTTTTTCCGACCATGTCATGAGCTAGACATATTTTAAAGGGATACAAAGATATGACACTGAACCCATATGTAGCATAACAAAACAAGGACCACGCCATTTATTTTAACAAAATAATTCATCTATATCCACATGACCTCCTCCTACGAAGAAGTGCACTTCTTCCAAGAATCAAACGTCCCCTATCTTAATGCCTTCTTGGAAAAGAGTCCCAAAACTGGACCATTTTAAACATGTTGAGACATAAAAGTGACAAACAAAACCCTCATGTAATTTCAGAATATTGTAAAGCTTTCTAAAATATGCAACATTTCTTATTAAAGTCAGATAATCTGCATAAGTAAAAGAGATTTTCATTACAATTTTCTGACAGCTGCTAAAACTTGCAACTGTTAGTGATTACATTTCATAATAAGTTCACTGTGTGCAGCCTTATGCAGCATGTACTATCTCCTCAGTATAAGTAGAGAGTACACTATGATATTAGTTCTATAGTGTTGATCTATCACTGTTGTTGGCAGCAAACACACTGCTTTTTTCTTGTAAAAGCAGCATCACATCCTTGCTTGTAGTAGTAGTCCACTGCCTTTCGTCTTTCATTTACACCTTCTTTTCCTCTCCCTCTGAGATGATAAGCTCTGCAGATGCCCTTTTAAACCATTCAGACCAGGAGCCGTCATAAACACAGACCCCAGGGTGTCCGAGCAGGTGAGCGGCCAGAACAACGTGACACGCTGTGACACCGGACCCACAGGAAGCCCAGAGTGGTTGCTTCAGGTCTACCCCGGCCTCTCTGAACAGTTTGGACAGGCCCTCAGTTCCCAGCTCCTTTCCAGAAGCATCCAAGAACGAACTGAACGGCATGTTGATTGAACCGGGGAAATGGCCTGGCAGCGTGTCTGCGGCGATGAGACAGAGGAGAAACAATGTGAAATTTTAGGGCAATTATGACAATTAAAAAAATATATATATAAAATAAAATAAAAAAACACCCCTTAAGGTTCACTTACTAGTTTTATTCTTCTTCTGGAGCTTTCAGCCACATTTAATGGCCTTCAGATGGAGTTTGCTTTGTTGTCATGGATATGGTTCAGTTGTATCTATGTCAATTAAACCATCTACAACTGAGCAAACTCCATCTGCTGATGAAGACCATGATATGTGGCAGAAAGCCCTGGAAGAAATATAATAAGTGGACCTTATTTGTTTATTTTATTTTAGTCAAACTACTAGTACTTCCAGCTTAACATTGTGCTTGATGGAACGGTTACTGCATTAATAACTTTTTGATTAATCACAAGACCATAACATGTCAACAATAATGACAAATTATATTCATAACATATAAGAATCATCATGTATGGGCTACTAAACTAAATTTGTAACCAGAAATAGCTTAATTCATTGCTAAAACCTGCAGAATAGAAATGTATTATTGTCATGCAACTTTCTAAGCTGTGCACTTTTTTTTTTAAAATCCTGCCCACTGAAAACTTTTTGGTTTAGAATATCCTTCTCACCGTCTCTGGGCTCTGGCTCAGTTCCCCTGAACCTTCCTGCTGACCTGGCATCCACAACCTGGACATGCTTGGTCCCGATGTTCTCCAGCACGTCTTCATAGCTCTTCACCCACGACTGATTTAAAGTCGCCTTGAACCCTGTACACTCGGGCTTGGAGTAGTCAGCTGTCACCGGATAGCCGTCAGCCAGCCAGTTCCTCATGCCCCCGTCCAGCACCGACACCAAACTGTGTCCGAACAGCCGGAACATCCACCACACCCGGGGAGCGCAGAACGACCCAAAGTCGCTAGTGTCATACACAACTACGTGCGTGTTGTTCCCGATGCCCAGATCTCCTACATACTGTGAGAAGTGGCTGGAAGTTGGCAGCATGTGATCAAACGCAGAGTTCTTGTCACAGCAGTCGTCTAGGTCAAAGAACGAGGAGCCCGGTATGTGCTTTTGCAAAAATTCAGCTCTCGGGTCCCGCTTCGTTTTCGGGAGGTACCATGAAGCATCGAGAATGCGAAGCTTGGGCCCGACGAGGTTATTTCTGACAGCATCTGCCAGCCACTTACAGGACACCAGAGCACGGGTCTGTGCCGCCATGACGAGGCGCGTAGATAGGCTAATGCAAGCTCCGAACGCTAGAGGGAAATGTGACTGTGCTCTTAAAGGACAACATGGAAATGAAACAGTGGCAAATAAAACGTAGATATTCAGAAATGTAGGCCTACAACAATAAAAGCAGCTTTTTGTATGTAGACTGCAACCATAAGTTAGGCTAAATAAAAAAGAGCCACACATTATGTGTTTTAATAAGCAGAAGACATTGTGAACACAAAAAAATGGATTGTAAATCACATATCAAAACTCATTTGAGCAAATATATTTACCTGATTTAAGGTGCTTTTTTAAAGGTAGTTTAACGACAAACTGGACTTACTGTACCAAGTCTTCCAAGAACCATCTTTTTAAAGCGCACTTCCTCTGAAGCACCAGCAGGGTGTACCGTGTGGATTCTTCAAAAGCCCAAAGAGGCCAGGGGCAAGAGGAGAAGAAAGCTTTTCAGATACAAAATTGGAATTATTTCAACCCAAAATGGAGGAAGTGGACTCGCGTTAAAACTGCATAAAGGGGGGCTACAAGTCCGTGTTTTATCAAGACACTAGAGTTTGTTTTATATTGTTAATATTACTGTTCATTTTCAAGAGACTAAAACAACATTTAATATGTGCAGAAGCTCTTCCCACAAGAGAAGAGAAATGGAAATGGAGGAGTCAAAAGAGAGGGAAGGCCGAGTGTGGTGTAGACAGACACAAATGAGTTGAACTGGAGATTTATATTTTCACATTATAACCCATTTCAGTTTTATATGGTCACCTTGGGAAGGAATTGCTGTTTTTTATGAAGTTACATACTAGTAGCATATGTATGACAAGCATGTCACATTTTCTCTCTCTCAGCATGTAAATCAGTATTATCACAGAGACTAATCTGTGTCGATTCAGTTACAAAATATCCTTTTTACATTGTAGGCTCTCATTCTGAGGGACTGAAGAGGAGAGTTACTGTAGGTTAGGCTGTAATTACCAAAATTAGAAGTAGGCCTACATAAAGACTGCAGACATCAGAGCCTTAATAGGAGCCCTAACAATATACCTGTGACCTTTAAACAACTAAAGAGTTAGAGAGAGTTCAGTTTTACGAGTGTAGTGTCTACTACTCTGAATATTATTGTCAAAGCTTATGAGAAAATTTTTGAAACTTTAGTCACATTTTATTTTGTATACTGTTGTATTCTAAAATCCAAAGTTACCTATTCTAGAAACATTTAGTTAAAATTGGCTCCAGATAGCAATGACAGAACTTAATTAAATTGATTGATTTTTATTGATGATTTCATTACAGTACTACCAACACAACACACAAATACAATATACATCATTTGACAGTTCACACACTAGTCATGCATCTGATCTCAAAGCATACAAAACATGTTCCTCTGTTGTAAAGCTATAGACAATTTGCATTTGTATTTCATTTGATCTGTAGTATTTGACAAAAACAGCAACAATCACCCAAATAGGCATTTGAACAAAGATAAGAAAACTAAAAGAAATAAGAGAAACAAAAATCCACATTCACCTTTAATCTTTTCTTGTAAAATTATTTTAGTCATTTCTGCTTAGTAGCAATTGTGATTTGTGATTAAATCTTTAGTTTGTTCTACCCTGAACTTCCCAAAACCTAACGTGTATCATTTCACATATATCACATCCAAGGACTCAAAGATCTGGTGTGCTTTTGATCAGGGCATGTACTTCATTCCTTTCATCCTAGGAATGATATGTATGTCTCTGATGTCATCATGGTGAAGCAGCCAACACAAGTAGCGCTCCGTCCCCATGGAGGTGGGCAGAGGGTCATCACAAGACAGAAGAGCTCTCTTAAACTGCTCCGTCACCCAGTTTTCTTGGCCTGAAGCAATGGCTGCCAATTTTTGCTGGGCCTCTTGAAGGATCTCCCTCTGCTGTTCCAATGTACTTTTGAACTCTGGGTAAAGGTCTGGACCTAAAGTGAGCTGCAAGACACGGCTCACCTCTTGCAAGGTAGCATCCAACTCTGGAACAGGGTAGTCGAGAAGGGTCATCCTGTTGATATTGGAGATGCTTTGGTGAAATAAAACGTGAGTAAGAAATCATTGAAGGTACTCCTTTTTAATGTCTTGTTATGCCTTTTTTTACTGTAAAGAAAGTACTTAGCAATAGATTTTACAAAATCATTTTGTCTGATGGCACTTCAGTGCAAGCAGTATTAAAACATTCTGACACCAGCCCAGTAACAATGGAGGCGTCAGTCACACAGGCCCTGCCTGGTTGCCGTATGCTGAGCACTCGTCTGGTTTGGATAAGCAAAGCAGCAAAGATTGACACTAGGACTGGCAGTCTAGTGTGACCATACATCATTATCATTCACTTAATTACTTACTTTGTGTTAAGCTGTGCAGTAGCAATATTGGTATTCAGTCAGGGTATCAGTCAAATAGACCAATCTCCAAAAGCTGTGACACCACCTGGGAAGATGTAATTTGATAAATAAAAATAAAAATAGATACCAATATATATATTGATACATCAACAAAATAATACAGACATAATTTCCCCAAATAGTGTGCTATGTCACACTTATTTACAATTATTAATGACAACGTGTCTTGTTTGTTCTATCAGCCAATGGATCGGACCTTGGACACAGTTTATTACACAACTCTGTATATATTTATTTGGGATTTTTTATTCCATTTTCATGATATACATTTCTTAGAGCTGTTACACACCAACCAGACGGCCAACCATCGGCAGAAAAGGCCGATCAGTCGGGTCCCCGAGGTCCAAAAAAATGCCTCAAAACACACTGAGGTGACGCTGACTTGAGCGTACGCTCTGCGCGTGCGCGAAACGTAATATGTCTCCATAGCAGCAGGCGGCACTTCTCTCTATTGTTTCCCAGAAAATTAAAACCGGCAGCTGATAGGACGAACGTGGGTCTTTTTTCTCCGGAAATTCACAGCCAGACTGTCATGGCGGCTTGTTCAGAATACGATCTCATATTGTACTAAAATAGTTCACCGAAACGTGTTTCTGAAAACATTTTAAGCGAGAAATAGGCCATAGAGTTGCTGTCAGATCGACAAAAGTCAGTTTAAAAGATTTTCGTCCCGACTGCCCTGTCTCCGACTGAGCATGTCGGGTCGGCCAAAATGAAGGCCGACAGCTCCTCCGACGGACGACGGCACGGAACACACCGAACAGACTCGAGTCACCGACCTCGCCAGACTGTCCGACGGCCGATAATCGGGTTGGTGTGTCAGGGCCCTCACAGTAAAACATCATGAGAAAAGAAAGCATTTAGCAAACTGTTCCACATGGAGCTGTAACAACAGGCACATTCTTCCAAAATTCTTAGAAATGACCAGAGCTTGCAATAAAATTAAACTTTCCTCCTTTCAGTCTCTGATTGGCTCTGCAAAGTAAATAATCTTTATAATTTTTGGTCTTTCTTATCAGCCAACAGGTTCTATCCATTGCATTTGACGATCCTCACATGTGCATATATGTGTGTGTGTTTTTTGTATAGTATTATTCGTTATTTTGTTTATATATGTAGCAACTTTTTATTTCCATATGTTATAACCAGAACATTTTAATATCCAATTTTGAAAAGCATCCCAAAAGGTCTTAGTTAATCTATGAGAAAAAAAAAGAAGATGTTTCAATGTCTGAGTTACAGAAAGTACAATATATACATAGTACAGTTTGAATAGTCAAATCCAAGTTAAACCTTTGATGCAAAAAGTCATTACACAAGTAAATCTTGTTCATCCTTTTTACGTGAACTTTAGATTTAGGTAGAACTGCAAAAGAAAAGTAACTAGTTCCTATCTTAACTATATAATTACTGGTTTATTCTTGGAACGTGTTTCCTCTTTAACACACACACACACACACACACACACACACACACACACACACACACACACACACACACACACACACACACAGTACACACGAGTTTAAAAGCACATCATCTTTGTTATAGAGTTGCTCAGTTACACCGTGGAAAGGTGAGACTACACTGTGATGAAGAAGAGCCTGAATTACAAGTGAGAAAAGAAATAGGGAAATTGCTTGAGGGGTGGTGGTTGCTAACTGGCAATGCGAGACTAAGGGCGTTTTCACACCTGAAAGTCCGAACCAAGGTTCATGTTTTTGTTACATTTTATACATTTGATCTGGTAAGTTTTGGCTTCACGCTGCAGTTATGAAAGCGCACTAAAGATCTATACGTGACAAAACTACGTCCTGCCGTCATCACATACGTGCGCTGCGTCTCCAGATACTTAGAATTGATTAGTTTGTAGACGCGCTTCCCCGTCCTCTCGTATCCTCTCTCTGTGTCGGAGTTTTTTTCAACTGACTGCTGCTCTCCCCTCTACTGCCGCGGCTCTTTTTGTTTTGTTGTGATGTTGAGAAGCAAGGCACGGGAACTTTCTTTCCGGAGCATTTATTCAGAGACAAACGGAAACCTACACTACATGTACTACCACTTAACAAATAAACTGCTGATGTATTCTCTGCTCTGATAGCCGACAGCCGTCTGCTCTGAGCGCTGACACCGTCACTCTCTCATGTAGCCTACACACTAAGCACCGAGCTATTCCTTAAAGGAGCTTCCCCGGTCTGGTAACACAAGGAGAGCCTGCCAGAGCTATTTGGTCCGAAAGTCCGAACCATCCAAAAAAAAATGCTTTGACTCTATAAACGAACCGGACCGAGACCACCTCTTTTTATCGGACCAAAATTTGGTCTTTTGATCCGGACCGTCCGGGGGAGGTCACCTGTAATTTTGGTTCGGATCAAACTGAAATGAGGTATGTGTGAAATGAGGTATGTGTGAAAACGCCCTAAATAAAACATAGTCTTTTTTATTTCTTTTTATATTTCTTACTGTTCTTTCTGTTTTTATTCTTTATATGTTTAGTGAGTGTTGTACTTTGAGAGCAAAGATTAACCAGAGTTAAATTCCTTGTTTGTTTACGCAAACCTGACCAATAAAGCTGATTCTGAGTCTGATCGGAGAAGTAATGACAGTTTACAGGGTTCCCCCCCCCCCGATTGCTTACATTAGTCATAACTGAAGTCATATTGTCAAAACAGAAGTCTATGTGAGTCATTTTGCTCTTCACACAAAATGCATTCAATGACCACATTCACCAAAATCCATGAACTTTTTTTCTGATTATACTCAACCACCTGCAAAACATTCTATATTGTTCAAATGCTAACATACTGTTTTCAAAACTGTTGAGAACGCAAAACAGAATGAAGGCAATTCATTTAAACTTCAAAGATAAAAGGTAATCATTATTGTAATGCTACTTGTTCTTAGTGTTTTTTAGGTCAGTGTGTTATGAGTAACGATGTATCCTTTCTGAATGACCGCTGTTGACCGTGTTTTGGTTGAACCATAAAAATTATTAGGTTGATAATAAAAATTATAAAAAATAAAATACATAAAATAAATATATACATATACATGTTATTTTTCACAAGAAAGAAGAGTGAAGTTTGAATAACAAAAACATACAATAACATAGAAAAAACCCCAATAAATCCAAGCAATAGAAATAAACTTACTTTTTTCTTTCGTGTCTCTGTCGGTGTAGCTTTGCCTGATGCCTGGTACTGCTGTCTTGTGTACATTCTATGAAGCTATATATACACACACACACACACACACACACACACACACACACACACACACACACACACACACACACATCATCTTTGTTATGGAGTTGCTCAGTTTCACCCCAATCTTATGTTTCTTTTTGCTTCCTTGTAAATCAGGTTCTTCCTCATTGCAGAACAGTCTCATCTTTAGGGCTTTGTAATAATAATAATAATAATAATAATAATGTATACTTTATTAATCCCACGAGGGGCGATTACAATGTTTTCACTCTGTTGTTATTACACACATTACACACAGGCCTGGATTACACACACATGCTCAGTACCTATACATGCACTAATGGAGAGATGTCAGAGTGAGGGAGCTGCCCATGGAAAGGCGCCCTGAGCAGTTGGGGGTTCGGTGCCTTGCTCAAGAGCACCTTGGCAGTGCCCAGGAGGTGAACTGGCACCTCTCCAGCTACCAGTCCACCAACATACCCTGGTATTCATTATAGATGATACACCATACGAATGCCTTTAAGGTGATACCGATGCCTCGGGAGTACTTCATTTGATACCCATCATGTGAATGGAAAAATGCAGTTGTGTAAAAAGCCACCACCACTCCTCCCCATCCAAATGATTTTAAAATAATGCATTTTAAAAAAGTGAAATTATTTAAACATTGTTACTAAATAACTGTCCCAAACTGTACAACTCCAACTTCACCGCACCACAGACTGCATGGGTTGCTGCTGCTGTTAGTGGCCAATCATACACACACACACACACACACACACACACACGTACGCACGCACGCACGCACGCACGCACGCACGCACACACACACCTCGAAGAGGAAACACAAGTTCCAAGAATTTACCAGTAGTTTTATATATAGTATATAATAATAATTTCATTATTTTGGCAAAATATTTTATAAACAAAGAACTGTTGTTACGTAATTTTGAAAAGTCCAACATCTGTATGAACATCTATGTACCTTTAGTCCTAAATGAGCACTTATTTTCTGTTGATGTAATCTGTGTTCTCTTGACTTTGACATGTGCGTTTCTGATTATTATAATTTTATTATATTATAAGTATCAGTATACCTAAGTTTTCCATTTGTCTTACTTCCAATTTAGGACAGCCATATATAAAGGTTTACTGCTTGACACAGTGGGCTCGGGTTCAACTCCGACCTGCGGCCCTTTACTGCATGTCATTCCCCCTCTCTCCCCTTTCATGTCTTCAGCTGTCCTGTCAAAAAAAAATAACCTTAAAAAAAATAAACAGCTGCAGTAAGTAAATTAATATCATTATGCACACTACTTTACTCTCCTGTAGTTTTTAGCTCCATGTTCAGATATGGTTGTGTTCACTGAGAGAGATGCACAAAGGCCAAAACATAAAAGAAAACAGATAATTGAGATGCTTTTACCACGACAGTACTCCCTGTTATGTATAGTATGTCTAAAAGTTGCCTTAAACATGATGATGGTGAGGGTGCTTTGGTGAAGTTGGACTGTGCAACAGACATGCAACTGTATGTGAAACCCACGAACAAACAGGGAAGAGACAGGCTGAGACAGGCTTAGAGAGAGAGAGAGAGACAGAGAGAGAGAGAGAGAGAGAGAGAGAGAGAGAGAGAGAGAGAGAGAGAGAGAGAGAGAGAGAGAGAGAGAGAGAGAGAGAGAGAGAGAGACAGAGAGAGAGAGAGAGAGAGAGACAGAGAGAGAGAGAGAGAGAGAGAGAGAGAGAGAGAGAGAGAGAGAGAGAGAGAGAGAGAGAGAGAGAGAGAGAGAGAGAGAGAGAGGCAAGACACTTAATTGCTTAATTGGAGTCACTGCCTCTATATTATAGGCAAACCCTTGTGGTTGTAGTCCAACCAAGTTTTCCTTCCACGGACTGTTGTTCCATCCTACCAACTCGCCAGATCTTCCAGAAATTTCCATTTTGAGGTAAGTTGATTTTCTCTCTCAAATAAAGGAATAGATGATGTATTTATAATGATGTACTCAGATGTGAAGTATGTGTTTCTGAATGAATAGTTTGAAACTTGAAATATTGTTGTTTTTGTACTTTAGGTGTAAAAAGTTAATAAAATACTTGAGGAATATCTTTTGGGATATATCACTAATGACCAAAATGAAAAACACAAATAGTTCTTCTGTCACTTTGATTGCTTTTTGGCAGTTTTGGGGTTGGGGATTTTGGGATTTTTTTTTATTTAAGAAAAGTTTTTAAATGGAAAACAAATCATGATTACAAATATTACAGTAATATCACTGTCCCTATAATTGTCAACAGTTCTTTCATTGGCGATGGAGTAATTTTCTTTTATACAAGAAATTGCATTTTGTTTCTTTAAGTTTGAAATGAAAAAGAAGACCAGGATGAAACCTGAAATCTATGAATATTGCAAATTAAGAATTTGAAGAGCACAGTGTCTTCTCACAAACATGAGTGTCATGAATCCACAGCCTTCACTGTACTATTTCATTGGTGAAACGTTTTTTCTCATTTTTACTCAAAAGTAAACTGTTTACAGCCATTTCTGTGGCTTATCCCGAGAAATTGGGATATTGGTTTTGGAAAGAAATGTTGCTGTAAAAAGAAAAAATTCCCAATTCCCTAATAAACCCCCAGCCAATCCTGTCGATATGTTTCTTTCTGTTAACCCCACATTAAAAGGCACAATTTCGGTCTTTTATAACCTTATTTCGAAGTTGCATAGTCCCTCTTTAACAGCTATAAGAACCATGTGGGAACAGGATCTAGGTTCTGCCTTCACAGATCGCATGTGGGATTCAGTCCTGGATCGGATACACTCTACCTCCATGTGCGCCCGTCATGCTCTTGTGCAATTTAAAGTAGTACATCGTCTCCACATATCTAAAACCAAACTAGGTCATATGTTCCCTGTCGTCGACCCGACCTGTGATAGTTGCAAGAGCGCACCTGCGTCACTCTTTCACATGTTCTGGTTGTGTCCCACCCTAACTGATTTCTGGACATCAGTTTTTCAAACAATTTCTGAAGTACTTCACCATCAGATTGAGCCGAACCCTTTTACTGCCATTTTTGTCATTGCTCCCAATTTGGACTTGCCTAAGGCGAAGCTGAAGGTATTGGCCTTCTCCTCTTTACTGGCTCGTAGGATTATCTTACTCAAGTGGAAAGACCCTGCTCTTCCTTCCCACTCACATTGGATTAGAGACATTATGTCCTGTATGAATTTAGAGAAAATACGTTACACTACCCAGGGATCTGAGGATGAATTTTACAAAATATGGCGCCCCTTCTTGACATTTTTTGAGAAACCAACTACAACAATTTCAGAGTAGCTATTATTTTTTTTTAAGGTGTGTGTTTAATTTTCTTTTGTCATTCTGTACCTTCTCAACCTTTATGTTTTATGTATTATAATTTATAATGTATTATTATATTATTATTATTATGTGTTTTAAATTATCTCTTGTAGTAATCCTTAATACAGGTTTGTTTGTAATTGGTTGGGAGGGTGGGGGGGGGGTATGTTCTGGTTAAAAAAAAGGGAAAATATGTATATCCCATCGTACAGTAATTGTTTTTTTGCAATTCTGTCATTCATTAAAAAAAAACCTTGAAGAAAATGCTTTGAGCAGCACAAACTAGATCCCATTGACTGTACCTTGATTGTACTGGAGCATTGGCAACAAAAAGTCAGAGATGGAAATCTCAAAACCTCAGCAGATGAAATAAAAATCCGCATGATTTGCGTGACACCACTGGGGCTAAATGAGAAAAAAATCTCTTCAAGCAATTTGCGTGAGCTTTAAAATAAGACCGCTAAAGAGAAACTGATTAAATGTTTTGAATAATTTCAAATAAAAAAGAATGATAAAACAAATCAACTTTAATGTCCATACAATCTGATAATCCAAATCTTACGGAATCTAAACCAAATGTAGTGTTACATTAAAGAAAAAACCTATGAAAGTAGTAGTACTGGTAGTACTGCTTGTATTGAGTAAATGAGCTATTGGAATCACAAGACCAGTATCAGTGCAAAACCTGAATCCATCATTAGATAGAACACAGACAGCCAGCATTGTGTGGAGGACTCGAACTGATGAGACAAATCAGGAGAAATCTAATTTTCATACAGCGTGGGATGCATTTCCTTGACAACCAACAACAAAAATTGCCCAGCTTTAGTTTCGTACAGAGGAGTGGTTAAAGGGAATAACTGCTTTCACGTGAGAGCAGATGGGTCAACATGGGTCCGTATAGATACTGATTCCAGGGGGTATCGTCTCACAAATAAATAAAATCTGGATGCATTCCATCCGTTTACTACATTAATACACAAAGAGACCATTGTTAGACATTAGCTGTCCCATACCAAAAATCAGATAATTGAATTACTGGTTACACTAATGTGAGAAAGGTTGGACATCATGTGAAGGAAATGTAATGGGCAATGAGATGGACGCATGCCAGTTGGTTGGTGTGTGTGTGTGTGTGTGTGTGTGTGTGTGTGTGTGTGTGTGTGTGTGTGTGTGTGTGTGTGTGTGTGTGTGTGTGTGTGTGTGTGTCTATACTGTATGTCAGTAAACCTGACACTTCAGGCTTTACTACAGCTACGCTAGTTGCTTTGTGAGGCTGAATGTAGGAATAGTGATGTTTTAAGCTAAATGCTAAAGTCAACATGCCTACATGCTCACAATGACAATGCTCAGTGGCACCGCAAAGGGGGGGGACAAGGGGGGACAGCCACCCTGATACAATCGCTGTCACCCTACTAGTCCCCCCCCCCTCCCCACAACTACATGTAGTATGTTAATTAGCATGCTAACATTTGCTAATTAGCATTAAACACAAAGCACAGTTGAGGCTGATGGGAATGTCAATGGTTTTGCAGGTATTTGATCATAGTCCAAAGTTTTCGGAGAAGTAAAATGTTTGACTTGACGCTAGGTGAAAAGTTAACAGCTCACCAAACTGTTGTCAAAACTCATCCTGAGGGGAGCAGGGATGTTTGTATCAAATTTTATGATTAGCATGTACCTGCAAAAGAGGAAGCTGCCGTTTCAGGACGTTCCTAGGACCCTAGTTTTTCAGGTAGATGCTAAGATGTAGTTACCAAACATAACTTGCATGACACAGACAGTTATTTGAACCTTGCTACAACCCAACGTTGTAGTGAATAAATATGAGGCCAAACGCAGCAATAATCTACTTTATAATTCATTATAAGTTGAAATGTCAGGGAGTCACCAAAGTCATTAGGACCCATATTCCAGTCCCACTATAGTACTTCAACTTCAACTTCAACTTTATTTATTTGCGTCCCCGAAGGACTATTAGGTGTGCAGCAAGTATAAAACACATACAAGACACATAAATACATACAAGTTCTACACACAGTCCAACTAAATACCAGTACAAGGTGCATGGATAGCAGCGTCAAAGTAACCTACATAGGGTAGGAAAAAGTGCATATCAGCCTACAAAGTTGACACAATATAATCAACAATGACCAGCGTCAACAACAACATCAGCATCCCTTACATTACATCACTAACCCCTTTTATCAACATTTCTGACATCCTCAACACATAATCAACAGACTAGAATAGTGGACAGATCAACCAACTGGCATAGATAGACTGGCATTGACTTTCCTAGTGCTACGCAAGCAGCATGGATTTAGAGCTCTTGGCTCTAAAAACAAAGGTTACATAATCACATCTATCTACTATATTCTGTATCTATTCCTTGCTACCTAAATATATTTAGGAGAACACACCTACTTAGCAGCTTCTGACAATTTTGAGTTTGTCGTGCTGACTTTGGCTGATTATAGTGACTATATTAAACTCCTGACTGTGGTTTACTGTGCTTATGTGAAAATATTTAGTTTCTGCTTGTGTTTAAGTGGCATTTGTTTGTCAAGGTGAAATGCATGTTGTTTGCTAACATTATGTACATGTAAAACAGCTTTCAGTATAATTTTTATCAGTATCATTAGCTGCAGTACAGTCATATACACTTTATGTGTACGTTATGTGCATGTTTTTTTTTCTGTGCTCTTCATATGCTTCTAATTCTGTTTCACAGTATAACCCATCAAATAACCAGTACCTGGCATCACCATTCATGCTTTCTCTCTGTTCCTTCTCTATCAAGCCTCCTCCATATCAACAGGATGACCCTTCTTGACTACCCTGTTCCAGAGTTGGATGCTACCTTGCAAGAGGTGAGCCGTGTCCTGCAGCTCACTTTAGGTCCAGACCTTTACCCAGAGTTCAAAAGTACATTGGAACAGCAGAGGGAGATCCTTCAAGAGGCCCAGCAAAAATTGGCAGCCATTGCTTCAGGCCAAGAAAACTGGGTGACGAAGCAGTTCAAAAGAGCTCTTCTGTCTTGTGATGACCCTCTGCCCACCTCCACTGCCCTTCCTGTTGTTCTTCTTCCTTCCAAAGCAAAGAGAAGTACCCAACTGGGGAGGGCAGCCGCTCTGCTCTGGGCAGCAGCAAAGCTGTACAGTGAGCCCACGTTACTGGAAGGCAATGCACCAATGGAGCGCACACAGCAGTCTGAGGTATTCGCTGCCAGTCGGATTCCTGGCACGAGTCAAGATGAGATTAAGGTGAGATTACTGGCAGGGCACAACTGGTAAGATTTAGCAAAGCAAAATAAAAGAGGGAGAGAAGTTAGAGGTTTTCAATTTGTCAGATCTGCTCTATTTCTAATCTGTAGCTTTGTTATCTCCAGGTATACCCAGATAGCCTACATGCCATCATCACCTGTGTTGGAGGAGTGTTCCCTGTTGACATACTGTGGCGTCCCAGCACTGGTGGGCCAGTTTCTGCTCGACCGTTCATTGACATCTACAACCAGCTGGCTCAGGTGATGGATCAACCCAGTGCAGGAAAACAGAATGATCCCTCTGCAATTTGCAGCCTCTCAGCTCTGGGGCGCAAAGTCTGGGCTGCCACCAGGGAAGAGATCCTGGGGCAAGGAGGGGATGCAGCAGCATCACTGGGGCTGATGGAGAGTGCCGTGCTGACACTCTGTTTGGAAGACTGCAATGCACCCTCTGAACTGGCTGATATCCTCAACGCAGTGAGGCTGGGAGGAGGAAGAGACAGTACATATCTGAGATACTATGACAAGGTATTGGATATAATCTGGATCATATTCTATCACACACAACACACACAAACACACACACACACACACACACACACACACACACACACGCACACACACACACACACACACACACACACACACACACACACACACACACACACATTTGTGTATTTTAATATTCATACCAGGCTAAATTCAACTATTGAACACATTAGTATGTTATCAGTGCTATTAGAGGTGGTCAGCAAATCACACATTTTAAATAGACTAATAAAATAAAACAATCTTTTGTTTTTCTATTTTTTGACAGGTGGTGAACCTGGTGGTGTTTAAGGACAGCACAGCTGGGATGGTGTTTGAGCACAGCGCTGTGGATGGGATGGTGGCTGGACTTATGACTGCGCATGTGTACAATCTGTCTGAGACTGCTGATTTAGACCTAATCCATACTGACACAGTAAATGTGAATGGGTCTGTCACAGTAAATAATGTTAATTGTGTTTGTCCAACTTCCCTAACATTCCCCTTGCAAGGAGTAATTACCCCCAAACTAAGCCGTGACTTGAAAGCAACACACCCAGTTCTCACTTTTGATGTGCCTTCCTATCCTGATGTTTTTTCTGCTCTCAGAGGGCAGAGAGGCCTGTACGATGCTTGGATCAACTTCTCTTTGCAGCTTTCCCTGAGGCAGACTCTTGGGGAATCTGCTTCCAATCACATGCTTGTTACACCTACCCATATGCGCCACTACAAACATGGCCGTTGTGATCCTACTTACTCACTCACTATGCATTCTCAAAAGTTAGTAGGTGCCTTGACATCTTGCATTGGCCCAGATAACACAATGCGATACACTACTGACCTCCTACGCTTGTTCCATGTGGCATTTTTGGAGCATAAGAGCCTCATCAGAAACACCAAAAGTGGTCAAGGAGTTGGTCCCCACCTAGCTGCCCTGCGCCGATTATTGCCATTTGACAACCCATTGAAGAAGTACCTGGACCCCTTTGGATGTCCATCTGTGTACATCACAGGTACAGATCTGATGGAGGGCGTGGAGTGTGGAGTAGGGAATGTTTATGCACAAGATCAGCTGGCTGTAACCTACCTTGGAAAAAGAGACACGGTCCGCATTGTGCTTAATGGAAAGGGGAGCTTTGCTCTGGCACTGGAAAAGCTTCAAGAACGTCTGAAGATAAATCTGAAGTTAGTGATGCTTCTAGCTGTAAGGTATGCTATTGCACACCAAATGGGAGCCCTGGAGCATCTACTGAATCAGGGTCAAACAGAGAAAATCAATGGAGAGACAAACCACTGTTCAGCAATCCCAAACAATGGCAAAACTACTGTTGACTCCACCTCTGGCACGAGCACAGACTACACTGTGATGATCCATGGTGGCGCTGGAGAGGAGATAATGCTGAACACCGAAGTGATTGGGGTTATTGAGTTTGCTCTACAGACAGCCTTAACCCTTGGATCCCAAGTGCTTCAACAAGGTGGAAGGAGTCTGGACGCAGTTCAGAAGTCAGTAGAAGCTCTGGAGGACTGCTTCCTGTTCAATGCAGGTAAAGGCTCAGTATTCAACAAAGATGGCAAAAATGAAATGGAAGCAACCATTGTGGATGGCAATACAATGAGGTCAGGATCTGTTGCTTGTGTGCAAAGTGTGAAGAACCCAATAAAAGCAGCCAGATGTGTCATGGAGAAGAGCTCACATTCACTCATAGTGGGAGATGGAGCTGAGGAGTTTCTGCAAGGGTTTGAGGAGAAGGAGAAACCTGTTGGGCCTGAGTATTTCTACACTGATATACGTCACAGACAGTTAACTGCAAAGCTCACTGTTGGAAACACCTCAAAAAACAATCACCCTCAGACAGTTGGAGCTGTCGCCTTGGATCGTTGGCAAGGGTTGGCTGCTGCGTCGTCCACAGGGGGGTTAGTCGGAAAGCTGAAAGGGCGAGTTGGGGATACAGCAGTAGTAGGGGCAGGAATATATGCTGATGACAAGTTAGCTATTACCTGCTCTGGAGATGGAGATGTATTTCTGAGGCAGACAGTTGCACAGAAAATAGCCAGTCTTTACCACCACAAAGGCTATAGCCTTAGGCAGGCATGTAGAGAAGTGATGGCTGACAATCTAGATGGGGTCTGTGCAGGAATCATTGCTGTGGACAGGAAAGGTGATGCTATCATTGAAACAAATGCTGGAGTGATGTTTGTGGCCTCAATGATAGGTGGCATTTCACGAGTAGAGGTCCTCCGGCCCCTGAAGAGCTTCTCTGATGTGATCTGGGAAACAGATGAGCTAGTTGCCTACCTAAATCCCAACCCCTGGATCCCTGGGTCAACCATTCTGACTAGAAAAACTCTTAGTGGGGCAAGCAGCATCTTCCAGTTGGCTCCACCTGATTTTGTGGCAATGCTACAAGGAGCAAGAGCTGTGTCAAGCTTAGTATGTGAGAGATTGGGAGTGCAGCGCTGTGCTTTGGTTTTCCATCCAACCCCTGATCAGCCAGCACAAATCAGACTGCTCCCGCTTCATGGCGTAGAGCCAAAGTGGCAGCCCCATCTTGCCAATGAAGAGGAATTCCACACTCACGATCCTGGCTACTGCACCTCAAAAAGTGGTCCCCGCTGTGATGATGAGGCACTGGCCCAGGTTCAAGCTCAGATTAGAAACGGACTGCCAACACCAAATGCACCTTCATGCTTTGACTTTTTTGGAGACGCTTCCAATGATAACCTGTTCAGTCGTATTGTACGTGGAGAGCAGCAACAGTGGAGAGTGTGGGAAGACAATGAGTATGTTGCCTTCCTGACACCATACCCAAACAGTCCTGGACTAACAGTTGTAGTGCCACGCAAACATCTGTCCAGTGACATCTTTAAACTGGAGGAAGCTGACTACAACACACTGATCTTAGCCACTTATAAAGTTGCCCAACTTCTAAAAGAGGGAATGAGAGCTCGAGGTGTTGCACTGATCTTTGAGGGCTTTGAGATTGACTATGCTCATGCCAAGCTAATCCCTCTGTTACCTTCACCAGATGGCACTAAGCTTTCTGAGCTGCAAACAGAATGCTACCAAAGCTACCCTGGATATGTGTCATCATTGGATGGCCCAGCTGCTGACCCTGAGGCCCTTAAAAAGATCCACACAAAAATCACCCAGTGCAGGCCTCCTCATTCATGGCAAGACCCTCAGTCTCACTCCACACTGGCCATCAAGAGCCAGTGGTATCGCAACCTGTTCCAGATTCAAAACACTCTCTTCCACAGCACAGTGGAATATTTCCACAGTTCCTGCCAGTACTCCTACGCTTTAACCCCTCTCACCACAGACACCATCTCTTCACCAATGGGCTTGGGATCTGACTCAGAACCAGTGTCTGTTAACTTGCTGGGCCAGAGCATCTACCTGGCTGACTCAATGCAATTTGTACTTGAATACTTCCTTCGCTTCCAAGACAACCTGCCGGGGACGTATTACATATCCCCCAGCTTTAGAGGGGAAGATCCTGATGCCACACACTTGAACCAGTTCTACCACGTGGAGTGTGAACTGTTGGGTGACATGGACAATGCCATTTCCATAGCAGAGGGATACTTGGCTCATCTCACCAAGTCCATGTTGAAGAAACACTCTGATATGATTCTCAACACTGCCGGGACCCTTACACATGTCAAAGCCATGCTGAGTAAGCTGGATGGAAAAACCCCACTCCCAAGAGTCCCTCTAGACCAGGCCATTCCCATGATGCCATCTGCTGACTGCTTAGAGTGGGTACAAGATGGCCAGCCACATTTTGGTAGAAAGCTTACACGCAAAGGAGAGCGTGTCTTGATAGAGAAATATGGTGGCGCTGTTTGGCTGACTGAGATGGACCATCTAGGAGTTCCCTTCTACCAGGCCTATGTGGAGGGCACTGGGCGGTGCAAAGCCAAGGCTGCTGACCTTCTCCTGGGGCTGGGTGAGACTGTGGGTCTAGGTGAACGTCATTCCACCCCTGAGATGGTACTGGAGGCCCTCAGACACCATGCGGTGCCAGAGCAGTCCTACAAATGGTACACTAACATGCGTCAAGTGAAACCACTCCTCTCCAGTGGATGGGGCATGGGGACGGAGCGCTACTTGTGTTGGCTGCTTCACCATGATGACATCAGAGACATACATATCATTCCTAGGATGAAAGGAATGAAGTACATGCCCTGATGTACTCCACAGGTCTACAAGCCATTAGATGTGATATAATTGTAATAATGGGGCCAAATATTATACAATATGGATTTTATACATAAAAATGCCTCAAAAGTCCAGACTTTGGACTTTCATCCAGCTTTAAGTGTCCTATAATCCTTCATTGTCCATGGCTAGAGAAAACTTACAACAACCCTTTAATCTACCCGTCCCTTGTACCCTTCAAAGTATAATGTTTCTGAAAATGTGTGCTTTGGCACTGCAACACAAACTGCAGGTGTCATTGCAGTAAATTAAATTGATGTAAAGTAAGACGTTGAATTTGAAGTTACAGGAAGTAAATCAGCAGTTGTTGGTTAAATGTTAACATTTAGAGTTGGTTTCTTTTCTTGTTGGTAAAGCTATAGTGCCAATGCAAATGCAAAGTGAGAATACATAAATTGTGTAAGTACAACTTGAATTGTTTCAGCATATTCATTTCTTGGTGTAAGACTTAATAACTATTTAATAATTCAAGTTAATGTATACTTTTTTTTCCAGACTATGTAAGACAACATGAAGATGTGTTTAAGTCCTTGGCCATAGATGTTTTATCATTATTTATGCAAGCAAATTATTCATATTGTTCCTCAATATGTTATTGTTTTATATCTAGCATAGCCTTTGTATTACAGGATTTTTGTTAAAGTCATATGGATCGTTAAGCTCTTTTTAATAAACCAATAATTTGAAACAGCTATCGGCACCATCTGGATGGGATAATGACAAGGTCAATGGGACCTGTTCCCAGAAGCCTCTGATCAGACATTCATAGGCCCCTGTGCATAGAGACAAATATCACAAAGTTAAGATGTGTATGCATAAATGTAGCATTTTCAATTTTAGATAATGAATGATAGGATAGAGTGTGATTGGTAAAGATATTTATCATGGTCTCTGGCCAACAGATTTCAAGGACAACAAGGTCATTACACAGTGTATACCAACTATTTAAAGAGTAACTTAACACCTCCTGAAAATATGTTTTTGCTGACTTCCAGTGGTTTAATTTCTAACCTTGCTGTAGTGATGTACAAGTGTACTCCAGGGCCCTATGACATCACAGCTGGATGCAGTAACAGGTACACCAAAGCACACTTATTCTTTCTTTTTTTAGTTTGTTTCACCAAGGAAAACACACTTGTGACCACACCTGGTGACACAACTACACCCATCAGTGTTGCTGATGTGGTCAGAGGTGAAACAGGTTTGAAATACTCAATCAGAGAGGGCAGTGAAAAACATCTTTTCAGTTTGATGTTAAGTTAGTCTTTAATATGACAACAGACCTGATTGATCAATGTCAGTGTACAACAACTTATCAATTTACCATGCATACCTGAGCAATGTGATGAAAGTGGCTGAACTCTGCATTGATCTGCAAAGTTGGGTCACCAGTTCTATCAACACTCTGACATTACAGGGAGTCAGTTTTCAATGTTTGAATTATAAATATATTTTGGACGTTTTTATTAATGCTGTACAATCTCAGTGAAAATGGCTCAGTTCACCTTTAACCTTATAAAGAATGCTTTGAAGATGTCGGCCTCCCCAAACTCATCACCCTTTCCCAAGGTAACGTTGCAAAGGCTTCCACTGTACCTGAAACTCAACTTTTTCAAGGTTTGTCCCATTTATTCTATCTAAGTATCAAGACAATGTTTATGAATAAAATCCATAAAAAATAAATGAAAATTAAATAAACACCATAAGGGCCAACACTGCAAATATGTTGATGAATGTTTGATTGACGAATATTTGATTGAGCGACTATTTAGAAACACAATTGTGGTGTGCACAATTATACCACACACATTTTGTCCTGTAAACCATTTACATCATTGGCATAGTGGAGTTATAACTTCAAGGAGAAACCACCTAATATGACATCTGAACAGAAATACCATCTGGCAACATCTGTGTGGTTAAAATAGAAAAAAAAACAGTGCAGGATGCTCAGTTGTGTAGCACTTTATCTCTTATAGATTCTAATTTGTTGTAATTATCTTGCTTTCCAGTGGGATATATAGATATTTCATGTGAACCATAAATAACACTTAGAGAGAATTATTAATTTTTTTTTTATCCTGGGCTGACTATCTGTTTTCAGAAAAAAATGACATTACCCCTCTCAGTCTAGATCATTTTTTTCCATCACTTTATCTTTTATCTTTTCTATTGATACATAGCAAAAAACAGAAATAACCATAACATCATTAAAAAATAGAGATGAGTGATGTGATAGAGACACACAAACTTCCAAAATTCTTGAATGCATCATGTAAGATCTATCACATGCGGCAACTAAATCATGAAAAAAAATAAGGTAATACTAATAAATACAGTAAAAAAATATATATATAATAACCCGGATGTAGTATGTGAATAGTAGTATTTGTTTCCGTTTGTCACTGTCGAATCTGACTCCCGGCTTGAGCAGAGCGCTGCCTCTGTCTGAAGACATATCTTTGCTCTAATTTCTGAAACGTAGGTTTGCGCGTGCTTTTTTGCTGTCTGTACTTGTGTTTTTGCTTCCACTTTATCCTCCGCACATTTTTACGATTGTTTGTCTTATCAATAAGGCTGGCTCAAGGTAAGGTCAGCGCTGTTGTAGCCTAACGGCTAGTTAGCGTGTTAAGCTAAAATGCTAGTCAAGAGTGAGCGAATGTGTGACTTTCCGTTGAGCCAGCCATTTTCTGAAGACAAATGAACCTCTGTAGATTTAGATGCCATTATTGTACAGTCGGTAGAGGAAATGGTCACATAACAGTCATTGGAAATTTAGGGAGACAGTGAGCCACGGTGTTACATTTGGTCACATTTGGACGGTTGCTAATGCTAACCGTAGCGAACCCTTATCACTGCACCTGAGAGGCAGTAACGTTAGCTAATGTTGAGCGTGACTGTATGTGTGCCACAGACGGAATATAAGCTGGCAAAGGAGCAGGTTGTTTTGACATAACATTAGCATAAAGGTGGCGTGCTCTTAATGTGAATCTTATTTATGACCATACTCTTTGCAAGGCAGAGACAGACTGAACAAAAATATGTGCTGCATTGGTCATGGATGCGCTGTGGGATGATGTTCGCTTTTTGCATCTGAAATACTACTATAATAACTCAGAACAGAGTGGTAACCAACCAAGAGTGAAAGGCAGGTAGCTTTCCCTGGGAGCCTTTTGCATAATTTCTAAGTGTAATGCATAAACTTCAAACTACAGCAGCAAACTCTTGTTCTCTCTTTTTCCACCCATACTATCTGTGACTCTTTCTACCAGTCGCATCCTTCCATGAACATTGATCCAGCATGATGACCAGAATGTGTCGCTCACATGAGCTTTCTATTATTTATTATATAAACTCATTTCAGTAAAAAAAAAAAAAATTAAAAAAAATGATGCAACGTTGTTATCTGTTAATGTCTCTCCCTTCATCACACAACTTCTGCTCTCTCCTTGTCCCAGGTGCCAGGGTGTCCCCCCTCTCCATGTGTGTTCCCTAATGGGCGGCTGGTCTCGCAGTGCCGTGCTGGAGCTGTACCGGGCGCTGCTCCGCGCAGGGCGTCAACTTCAGTACACTGACCGCAATTACTATCGTCGTGCCGTGGCTCGCGAGTTTCGTCGCTGCCAAGCCCTGACGGTACCTGAAGATAAGGAGGACGCACTGAAGAGGGGCCAGTTCTTCCTCAACAGCCGATTGGGTGGGCTTATGTAGGGGAACGGGTCACGGGTTAAAGGTCGTCTGGAGGTTTATCTCCCAGGTGGGTTTGCATATAAGAAACTACTCTTTATGTCAGCAATGCGAATGTTTAGATCTGAGACATTCTTTGTGGGGAATGGTGGACTATTTAGTGTCAGGGTTCATACGTTTTGAAATAACCTGGAAAAGTTATGGAATTAAAAAAAAAATGCAAATTCCAGGCCTGGAAAGGTTTTGGAAACCTAAAAAGACCCAGAAAGTTTTGGAATTTTTTTTAACACAGCATAATAATATGTGATTAATAAATGTATTTCACGTCGTCCTAACCTCACCGTTCTGTTCGGGGCGTGATATTACGAATCCCACTATGAACCACATACATTGTCATTCATTTTATTGTTAAACCCCTGAGGGTAAACTTTAACACAGATTTTTATTCTTATTGTATAATGTCGACTGACATTTTCAGGAATACGTAGTCATGGAAATTTGCCGAGAAGTATTGGTTAAAATGCGTATGAACCCTGTAGTGTAGGATAAGGCAAAGATCACAGGTCATGAATAAGACCATGTTTGCTGTGGCTACGCATAGATTTTCCTCCTATAAGTGCAATATTCAATCAGTGCCTCTAAGCTCAGCAACAGAAAAAATTTGCTTTTTCTGTCCTTATCCGCTTCCTGTCAGTGTCCTCCTGTCTTACTCTCTTTATCTCCTCTGTTCAGTGAAAGGATGGCAGGGGTGAATGGAGACCGTAAAGGGAAGAAAGATGACAATGGGATTGGCACAGCCATTGACTTCATGCTTTCCAATGCTAAGCTTGTGCTGGGGGTGGGAGGAGCAGCCATGCTCGGCATTGCAACGCTTGCTGTCAAAAGAGTAAGTGAGAAGCAATGTATCTCCCAACTGTTTATTTTCTTCACTCCCATGTACGACAAAAGGAAAAAACAATGCTCTTACTTAAGCATACATGGCAGCGTGAACAATGTGCTCACAGTTCTTTGTTGTGCAGATGTATGACCGTGCAATAAGTGCTCCCACCAGCCCCACCAATATGGAGCCGACGGGACAGAGAAGCTGGGAGGAGCCCGCGTGGATGGGTTCGTCACCACGGGTACTGAACCATGACATGAAGTCCACAGTTAGCAGGTCTCTACAGTCTCTGCCTACTTCCTCACATGCTTTTGAACCAGGTTAGTGCCCTTTTAAAAGTGAAGTTAAATTTGTCCCACTTCATTGTCTCATGTCTTTTTTCGTGTCATATAATGCAGTATTGACCAGCATATTTTGTTGTTTAGACTTTCAGCCAGCTGTCATTTTATCTGTTGACAGACAGCCTATTTGGAGGATTCTTGCTCTTCCTTTACAGTGGGTGTTGGCTCTCTGTAGTGCAGTAGTTGGTCATCCAGCTGTTTTGTATTAGTTTGATATGATGTAGTTGAACCTTTTCAATTAGAGGTGTGAATCTTCACTGATCTTTCGATTACGATTATCATGTCTTCGATTCGATATCTCGATGCATCAAATACATTTTTTTTTCTTTCTATTAAAGCCATATAGGATATTTAATTCGTAGCTTTTCAAGCTTCAAAAACAAAACGTTCTGCAGTGCGCTAAAACTAAATAAATTGGATACATAAAACTACAGCACTGAGCACATGGCACTTCCTGAATGTGCAAAACATACCAAAATATGTAAACAGAGAGGTTGTTAGGCCTACATTCAATTGTAAACAGAAATAATCGATTATGGCCCGGCCGATTATCGATGCAGCATCGTCCATGTCCACGATTCCATGCATCGGTTATTTGATTAATTTCAACACCTCTACTTTTAATGTTATAATTCCTCAGATACTGTAGAAGCACCTTCATTTGGTATTTGTAGATTCATATTTTGAAAACACACCCATACCTCTCCTGTTTTTTTAACTTGACCTTTTACCGTTTTTTAACACACACACACACCAAAAGTCATTATTTGAAATGGTGGAAGAGGGAAGATATTTTAACTTTCAATTGCTTCTAACCTCCTCAGACTGTCTGCGGAGGGCTGTGGGTCGAGCTGCTGTGGGAGGCAGCGGTGCCACTCAGTCAGACCGCCTGCGGGCCCGGATGCGTTTGTCCCTGCAGGAACATCTGTGGGAGTTCTACCAAAATAATGTGAACATCCCTACTGAGGAGCAGGCTGTGGCTAGGAGGGCTGCGCTGGACATCTGCGCCGAACTCCGAGTGTTCCTTCATGCCAAACTGCCTGACATGCCGCTCCGAGAGATGTACCTGAGTGGCAGTCTGTATGATGACCTGCAGGTCAGAGGCTACTTACATTTGGTCCTATTTTAGACAAAAGAGTCCTAATTTGAGCTTGGAGCCAAATATAAAAATGTTCTCTCTCAACATAGTTAGTAGGACTGGGACGATATGCTTTTGTCCCGATTTGATTCTTTCACGATACACGGGTGCCAAATAGATTTGTATTGCGATTTTCAATTATTGCAATTCTAATAGTATTGCGATTTTCTTTTCCTTTTTTTTTTTAACAAAAACAAGAGTTGAATAAAACACTTCTAGAGAAGATGTATCTACGATATTTCTAAAAAGGTATTGTTTTTTAAAAAGAATGCACGTCCCTTTATTTATTTCATTTGTAAAGAAGAACATAACATGTATTTTCTGCTTTCCGTCTGTTTTGCTAGAAAGGGATATGATGTAGTTGCCGTCAGCGGTACCATAGAAACAGAAAATATTTAGGTGAATCATTGGTAAAAAAAATACAGATTCTAGGGAAAAGAACCAATTCTAAAAATTGTCGGGGGGAAAAAAAAATTCCCATGCATAGGATTTCTTTCCCCACTCCTAATAGTTAGGTCATTTTGAGAAAAGAGAACCTGCTGTGCCTTCTTCATTTTAATCCCCTTCCTCCGTCTTTTAGGTGGTGACAGCGGACCACGCCCAGCTCATGGTGCCTCTTATCTTGGAGAAGAACCTGTGGTCGTCCATACCCGGGGAGGACACCATCATGAATGTCCCGGGTTTCTGGCTTGTCCGCAGGGAGAATTTGGAGTATTTCCCGCGGAACAGCAGCTACTGGGACCGCTGCATGGTCGGAGGCTACCTCTCCCCTAAATCAGTCCTCGAGGTCTTTGACAAGCTCGTGGCTGGCTCCATCAACTGGCCAGCTATAGGGAGCGTCCTCGACTACATCATTCGCCCTGTGGTTCCCTCAGAAACACTGACCCTGGAGGTGCAGTACGAGACGGACCGGAAACTGTACGTGGACTTCCTACCGTTACTTGTGATGGAGGACGGAACCTCGCTGATCGCCAAACCACATCGACTCGCTGCAGAGCGCCACGAGAACCTGTGGCGGCAGAGCTTCCGTGTGGCTGAGACGGCGCGACTCCGGGCCCTGGACCAGGAGGACGGAGGCTGCCGGTGCGCCTGCCTAAAGCTGGCGAAGGCCGTGTGCAAGCTCAACCCTGCCCTTCACCGACTCAACGCCAGCCAACTCACCAACACCATCTTGTTGCTGTGCGAAAAAGAAGGCGACTGGACCCGGGAAGCGCTGGCCGACCGCTTCCTACAGCTGCTACGAGCGCTAGTGGGACACCTAGAGGCCGGGAGGCTGCAATGTGCCCTCAGCCCCAAAGTTAACTTATTCTGTGAGCTGACTGAACAAGAAGTGGACGAGCTGGGATACACGCTCTACTGCGCCCTCTCAGATCCCGAGGGACTGCTGAGAACTGCTGTGGCACAGCCGCCCCAACCCTGACAACCTCGTATAATAACGTCACTAAACGGCAACGTGGCATTCAAATTTCAACAACTGATTTTTGGGCAATGGTGACCTAGTCATGATGAGGTTCCTGAAGGGAAAAAAACAACTTCATGGAATGGTCCTCTGTCCTCAAACACTCGTCCTCTTCAGTCTTAAATGCCACCAGTAAGAAAATGGGATACAAACGGTAGCAGTTACTTAGTGTTGAGATCTGTAAGAGTGTTGACATGAAAGCTGTATGTGGTGTGATCACGCAAAGCCCTATTGGCGTTCATGGCTCTCACTAAAGCCATTGTATTAATGAAGTTAAGAGTAAACGTGCTGTTAGAGCCTGATACATTGGACTATAGGGATTGTACTTTGCATTGGTTGATCATATTAAAATGGAAGGGGAAGACAGTATGTTATTTTTAACTTGTTGGAGTTTTAGGACGGACATGTCCAATGCAGGTAAATGTTGTATACTCTATTTTGAGATAAGTCCAAGCCACTGTGTCAAGGGACAGAGTGTAATGTTGATTGTGTGTATGCCAACCCAAAAGCTAATAAATTCATATCGGCCTAAGGAGACAAGCTGTCTTTTCATGCTCCTTTTTGTTAGTACTTATAAAAAGTACTGCTAGTGTTTTGATATTCAGTTTGAAATGAATGTTTTGTAAGAACTTCATTAATACAGTGGCTGCGGTCAAGATGTATGATGTTGTCCATGTTTCCAGGGATCTGTGAAAACGGACATTAGGCTGTGATTGGAATGTGTGCAGCTTGCATGTGTTATATTTACTTAATCTAGAAGCAGTCTCTTTGTAATTCAAACTCGCACCATTTAACTATAAATCTGATGAAAAGAGAGAGATAGATATATATATATACATACACACACACACACACGAACATACTACCATTTATGGAGTCTTGAAGTCTGAACAACGCAGCGCCTCCATTTTCTCATACACTTACTTAGGCGAGAACGGAGACTGTTTCCATGTGACTGACTTGTCTAATACTGAGCTGCCCTTTGTTCTGAAAAGGTGGTTTCTTCTTCAGTCTCGCCATTTGTTACATTGGTACACAGGTCTGATATGCTTTATCTAATTTTTTCCAACACAGGTTATTTTGCACTCAAAATGTTAGTAAGTTGGTCAAAAGGATCTCTGTAGGACACTCAAAGTTCTTTTGTCTACTTGTTTTCGCTTTCATTTAAAATCCAATTTAGATCCCCTTTCCTCTAAATGATAACCTTTTTAATATTGACGTGGGTACTTCAAATCCTGCACCGTTGGCTGAATACAACAACACACTGCTAAAAACATTGTACTAATGTTTGTCATTTGGTGAATTAGTCTCAGTATTAACTTCCTGGCCTGATTGCAGTTAGAGCCTTGAGCCTGTCACCTCTGTAGTTTCAGTACTGTGTGTTTGTATGCACACTAGTGCATGTTTTAAGTCCACATTAAGCCCTGATTACATTATAGGTGCCCAGTCTGTCTAAAATAGGTAGCCAGACATGGATTAGTGGAGTACACCAGGCCATGCTGTTGGTCAGTCCTGACCCTGAACATGAAGTGTACCAACAACACATCACCTGTACTGATCACTATTCACAGGCTGCTTCTGTCTGCCAGGACAATGTGTATATTAATAGATTACAGGTGCTTATCTCTTATAGATCATGATCTGGCAGAGAGGGATCTCTTCACAGATCTTCCGTTATATAAAAGCAGCTTTGATAGCAGAGGATCCTGACGCTAGATTAGCCTGCTACTCATTGCAGGTGACAGCAGGTGGAGTCATTACAGCAATAGCTGCCAGACTGTCAAGTGGAGTTTGTGTCTTCTCTCTAAATGACATCCTAAAGTGATGTCCAAAATAATGAAATGCTTTTTGTTCTCACTTGTAGCCTTACAATGAAAAGAAAATGCAGTGACATGGAGCAAGTGTCCTCTCAATCCCCAGCCCACTGTTTGTATTGTGTACAATATGAAGGGTTGTTTAGTTCTCTTGTGCATTCAGTTAATCATCCAGGTAACGGAGAAACAGGTGAATATTTTTGTATTTATTGTACATTTGTAACCAAAAAAAGAGCAGACTATTTATTTCCGTTCCATTAAACATGTAAAGTACCACTTATTGTGCTTAAGTCCTGGATGTACTGATATATAAAAATGAAACCACAGTAGATCTTCTTTGTTTGCATATTAAGTCTTACTTTGCAGACCTACTTTATGCCACCAATGACTGCTGTACTGAAGGAAGGGAAGTCACTGTGCCACCTTTGTAATGTTATTGTAAAACAAAAACCCAAAGTAGATCACTACCTCTACATTGTGGAGTTCATACTAGCCATATGCTTTGTTGCATGCTGTGTAATTTTGCAGTGGAGATGGATGTTGCAGCACTTTGTATACTTCATTAAATGTTACAAATAACATTCTGTAGGTTTATTTTTGTTTTTTCAAAGGGAGCAGTGTGAAAAACTTATTTTACACTCAATGGCAGATCACAATCTAAACCCATCCATTCAAAATTTCGAAAAAAAAATAAAATAAATGTAAAGCTTTCTTCATTGAGTTTTGATAATACAATTAAAGGCATATTAAGAGAAGCATGCTGAGATACATTGGAAGCTGGAAATGTAGGTCAGATGTTCCAAATGATTACATCCCAAAAAAAGTTGCATTTGTTCCCAAACATTACAAAAATGAAAACGACACAAACGCGCACAATGCATAGCTCTGATTGAATCCTGCCATATCAAAAGGTGAAGCATAAACTGAAAGCAGCTTCACAGACACATGCAAGAAACTGAGTGCATCAGTGCCTTTGTTCAGTGACACAAAACATCTAAACTATTAATATTGCATCAGCAGCCACTTTCTCATATAAACATTCTAAGTGATATATTCATGTGGCAAGCCAGGTCTTGCAGTGATGTACAACAACCATTAAGTGCTTTTGATTGCTGCAAATGAAATAACGCAACACTGATGATGAAATTAAGCTTTGCTTGGTGTGACATAAAAGTCAAAACAACCATTAGAACAATGCAACATATTTCACACAAACAAGAGTTCAGTAATCTACTTTGCGGGGGCGAACCCCACACGGTCGGCGTTTCTGTCGAACACAGTGTAGTACCTCCCGATGAATACATCTCCCAGGATCCACAGGGGCCCTGCGGGAGGCGGGATATCCATGGCCATGAAGCCTGACAGACAGATTGATCTACCCATCTGAGATTCCTGCATCAAAAGCAAAAACAAAAATTCAGTTTTGCGAGCATATCTTCAAGACAGGGTCACACTTTTATCAAAGTTGTTTTTAAAGACAGTACTTACATGCCTATATGTACACTGAAAGAGTCATTTGTCACCATTTGATCACTTCCGTATGGAGAGTCGAAACAATTACAGCGACCAATATGTTGTTCATTGTACATGGAAAAATTAGACTCGAAAAAATGTCAACCTGTCCTTTAAACATTAGTGACTGCATCCATAGCAATATTCAAACTCAAAGTCTCATAAATACACCTGTAAAATATATTGCAAGCCAATGCAATGCTTTGTTCCAAACCTATCGCCATACAATATTAGAACCCTATCAATATGATGCAGATCAATACACCAATCAAATGACCACACAGATAAATCAACAAAAACTGAACATTTAAAAAAGGGATAAGGCTGGCGATACTCTATAGTTGTAACTATAGTAGTAACTCTTGTTGACTCATGACTTAAACTGGATTAAATAGTATTTGTTGGAGACTACCTTTTGTGTGCTAGTATTGACAACCCCAAATGACTCAAACTACAGCAGCCATGTTTATCAGTTAAGGGTCATGCCACACAATGCAATGGTGTGACTCATTGATGCATTTTATAATACAATAACAATTGAGCTCTACAGCGCAGAGGAATAAGCTACATTGGGCATTTGCTGTCTAAAATAAAAAAAAATAAAAAAAAAGGACCAATGCATTGCTGGTTTTGGTACATTCATGGGATTTGTTGACAATAAGAAAATGTAATACATCCCCAGACTTATCCTTTACAAATGGTGGGGTTTATTGCAAGGCTGTTGGATTGCATTACATTCTAGATATATTACCATGATCTCTTCCAAAGAGATGATCTCTTCTTATTTACCTCTAAGAAAAAGTACACTCCTCCTTTTGAATTGGTTTAAATAACTGGCAGTGACAAAATAAAAGTGAATGTTATCCATATGAAATGAGTAATATCTACCTGCAAGACATAATCCTTTCCAGTCAGGTTAAAGGTCTTCCCTCCAATGTTGAAGGAGATGGCGGGGAGGGATGGGATCCTCTTGCAGTCAATCAAGTACTAGAGGGGAAGGAGAGGAGGGAAAAACATACTGAAATGATCTCAAGATCGTGACAATTTATCAAACCACAGCAGAGTCAAAGATGCAGCTTTTGGAGGTGTGCAATATTAAGAGGAAGTCTAGATATAACATGACCTATGACATTTAGTGGATGCCTTCACCATAAGCACCATATATCTTAAGTGTTAAAGCAACACCAAAGATTCTTTTGTACCTTAAAAGAATGTTTCCAAAATCGTTTCAGTGGTTCATCAACTCGTAACAGGGTGAACGGCACTTCTGCATTCACTTTGCGGCCCTCTATCGGCTAAAACCACACTATGCAAGTTTGCCAGATCGAGGTAGTGGCTCTGTAGTTCGAATGAGACATACGACAGCGGTAAAGGACAATTCTGCATCCAACCTGTAAGGGGACCGAATAGGAAAAGTGCTTTGGTGTTGCTTTAATACATGTTTAGTGGGTGGGAGAAATAAATTCCCAGCATAAGATTTTCACTAGGGCTGTCAGCATTAACGCATTAATCGCGATGCGATTAAAAGGTCCGAGCATAACGGCCCTTTGATTTTTTATTTTTTATTTTTTTAACTCGCATGCCGCCATTTATTAATTTATTTTACACTTCACTCGGCTTCGCGTCGTGCCTAACAGCGCTCCTTAGCTGTTCTAAAATCACTAGAACCTAGCTAGGCTACTATTTTGACCCTTTGCCGCACCTTTACTTATCATCAAGCTGCCATACTTCCTCGTATCACATCCTGCTGCTGCAGGCTGCAGGCATGATGGAGAAAGACCGCAGCAACACAATTCTGAATGGCGCTTTTTATTTTCCAAAACTCCCAGACGGCTCAGTAGACCGGTCGAAAGCCATATGCACGTTGTGTAAAGCTGAATTAAAATATCACCGAAGCACGTCAAGCTTGAGCTACCACCTACGAGCTAAGCATAGTACAGTTAACGTGACTCCGGTTGACGCTAGCGGGCTCAGGCAAAGCACTATTTTTGGAGAGTGCTACTTGCCGACCTGTGGATGAAACCAAATCCCAAAAAGATTACTACAGCTCTTGCAAAATGGGTGGCAACTAACTGCAGACCTGTTAGCATCGTAGAGGACCCGGGTCTTAAAGACGTACTACGGTTGGCATGTTCTGAATTGTGCAATAATGACAGATTCACACATTTTTCTTTTGTTTACAGTAAATAAATGATAAATACAAATCTTAAAGTCAAGTTCATAAAGCAACTTTCTTTGCATTAATTTGATTCCCAATCAAGATATACTGGTAATAACCGCTTTCCATTGTAAATATGTACTTAAAAACAGTTCTGAAATGCAAAATAATAGAATTTTAATCATGTGATAAAACATGCGATTAATCGCGATTAAGAAAAAAATGAATCGTTTGACAGCCCTAATTTGTTTGTTTTTGTATAACCAGTAACATTTTTAATTCTAACCAACACTATCAATTCTTTTTTTTCTGATGGACTGTTGGCAGACAAGTTAACTGGTTAACTGGTTAACCACGCAATGACATTTACCACTGTTTACCAACCAAACAATAAAATATGATTGTAATGCACTGAGAATATCGCGTGCGAAACCAGTCGAGGTGAGTGGCGTCATACTAAATGAGTAGGGGAAATGCAACGCTACTAAGCCACGGCCAAGCCGACCAATCAGTTGTTGCGGTCTGCGAAGCCACGACATACAGTTACTGTACATTTTTTGAGAGGTACACATCACGCTACGGCGTAGGGTCTGTATCAACACGTACCAACGCCGTGGATTTAACGCAGAAACATAAATCCGACTTAAGTGTGACTAATAGTATAGCTGATTGGACGAACGCGTCACGTGGGTCTGTCTGCTCCCGGATTTCAAAACCGACCACATTGGCGGCTTGTTTGGAATCCGGTCTCTTATTTTACGAAAATAGTTCACCGAAACGTGTTTCTGAAAACATTTCAAGCGAGAAATAGGCCGTGCAGTTGCTGAATCTGTCTTTATTTCAGATCGACAAAGGTCAGTTTAAAAGATTTTCGTCAGCTTTTGAGTGGAGTCGAGCCGAGACGGCCGCTCCTCATTTGCATAAAGCGGGCTGGATTCCACTTTATGCAAATGAGGAGCGGGCGACTCAACGCCCCGCTTCTCCAAAGCCCTTTCATACAAAATGAATGGGAAGCGTGGAAATGACGCTGACAATGATGGACACACACTGTATGGCGTCATGTCTTTGGTCAAATAGCTCTGTTGATGTGTCAGCTCTACCTCTCCCATCAGCAGGGGCAGAGCTCCGATGGCTTTGTGCAGCGCTCTGATTTCCTCCTTAGGACCGACAATCAAGGACGTTCCCGTGTCGACAATAGCCTGGCAACCGGCCTTGCAGAGAGTCAGCTGGTTGCCAACTTCAACTCTGCGGGGCAGGTTAGTGAGGAAGCAGCAGCAGGGCGAGGCAGAGAGACAAGAGGCATTATGTTTATTACCAACTGTTAGAAATGTGTTGTTGTGCTACTGTAGTGCAGCCTTTAAAGGAGAAATCCGGCGCAAAATTAACCTAAGGGTTAATAACACATGTGTACAGAGTCGACCGCTCCCTGGGATATGTTTTCATACTAATCGAATGTGACCAGTTTTAGCGCAAACCGCTAATTAGCTTGTAACGTTAGTCGCCGGGGCACGGGTAAAGTAAAAAGAAATCGCTATTTCTATACCACTAACGACAAACGCCGTGCAACCAGTAACCAGTAACATAGCTCAAGCACAGCGTTCGTCGTTCGACTGGTCGTGACCGTTTTCCCAAGATGGCGCCCGCCTGTATACGTGAACGGTAGTCTTTATAAACTATCTTTTTAATAAACTGCCTGTACACTTACAAAGTTTACAATGCTTCGGTTTACACACGTAGGGACCCTCATTATGCTACCATGGAAGTGTGATGCTATTTTGAGCCTTGTTAGTGGTATAGAAATAACGATTTCTTTTTACTTTCCTCGTGCCCTGATGACTAGCGTTATAAGCTAATTAGCGGTTTGCGCTAAAACTGGTCACATTCGATAAGCGTGAAAACATATCCCAGAGAACGGTCGACTCGGTACACGTGTGTTATTAACCCCTAGGTTCATTTTGCGCCGGATTTCTCCTTTAAACAAGATTAAGATTTTAAGCAATCCAAAGGACACGATTTTTTTATGAGTAATTAACTTTTTATGCATGCACCCGTGGCAGAAATGTATTATCATTACATTAAGGAATGTATGATTTGGGAATTGATCACACTTGGCATACTTTGTGTGAGGAGGCTCTGGGTGTCCGGAGGTTAAGATAAGATGAGGGCCTTGTGGATGTTCCAGACTCCCCACGATAAACATTAAAAAAACTGTCTTGACCCACATTTACATTTTATTGTTAAAGGGGTGATTGAATGCAAAACTGATTTTACCTTGTCATAGTTGTATAATGACAGTTTAGTGGGTAACTAGGACATACATAGAACCTCAAAATCCCATTGACACCTCTTTCCTCTGCAAATCTCACAATTTGAAACTGCCTCTGAAAACGGGCAAATCTTAACGAGCCGCCTAGTTGACGTCAACTCGGCGGCTCCTCCTCATTTGGCTCTAGTCTCTATCTTTGTCACGCCCAAACATTTACATCGGCTACACCACTGATCTGAGGTCAACTTAGTCTTCTGAATAGGTCACGTAGATATCAGAAATTGTATACATTGTTAATCTGCTATTTTACCACTAAATTCACTTCTGAGACTTTTTTATGCGAGAAATCAACTGTGTAGAGGTCAAATATGGGCCGTTTTACGAAAATTGATGTCTAATTGCAAATTTTGAGTGTCGGAGTTCAGCGTCCGGTGCTGCCTGTGTTGCTGCCTCGCCGCCGGCCTGCCTTCCTTCACAGACCCCGGCCTGCTGTGAGGTAGATGGAGCTCCGTCACGGCTGGCAGCCCACGGCACTCCATACCCACGCAAAGTCACCGTTTTTTGGGTTAATGGACTCGAAACGCCGCTGCCCTGACAGAGCTCCAGGGCCTGCAGCTCCCCTCTTCCTGCTAAATGGCCGGTGTGTGTGAGTGAGAGCGCGGTCAGCGAGCTTGTTACGCCAGCAATCTCTTACCACAGGTTCCAGTTAATCTTATGTGTGTAATTATAATGTGTTGAGTTATTTAAACAAACGATCGGGGAAATAAACGCCTCTTGTCCGCGAGTCTCATTGATAGAGCTCCATTCGGCCGCAGGCTCCATCAATGAGAGCTAGCTAGTCTCCTCTTAGAATTCCTCTGAAATTGAAATCGGACACCATTGTTAGCTTTATAAGACCTTGGGGTAGATGTTATATAAGTGGCGTGACGAAATTCAAACTGTAAATATAGCTACTCTAGTTATGCCGGCAGCTGGCAGCCAGCAAGCCCCGAGTATTCCAGTAGTTCAGTACCCAAGGAAACGGTGACTTTCACTGGGTATGGAGGTTGCCGCTTTCTCGTCAGACTGTGTGGAGCACCTAGCTAAAGTCCGACACGTCTTGCCAAATTTGCAATTAGCCATAAATTTTCGTAAAACGGCCCATATTTGAGCTTTATATAGTCGATTTCTCGCTTAAAAAAGTCTCAGAAGTGAATTTAATAACGAAATAGCCCGACAAAATAGTGTCTGAAATATGAGACCTGCTGTCTCGTCTCCAATGTGTTTCTATATGGTTTGCTCAATCCAATCAGCGCGCATTTCATCTAAATATTCATGAGCATACCATATTTGGAAGAAATAGGGTTTGTTCTATTAAGTGAAGACTGACCAGAAGAATAAGTTTTCACACATCAGTGAAAATACTATTTTTTAATTACCAGGTAAAAGGAATGCATCATACCATAACGAACACAACACTATTCTATTTCTGTTCCTTGTAACAATGTAGCCAAAAAAGGTTTGTTTTACCCGCTCATCATGATCTGCCAGTAGGCCTTTCGTGTGACATTGACATAGTGCAGGTCTCCGGTGTAGTACTGGGGGTCTGTCCCACCCAGCATCAGCTCTCCTCCTACTGCTGCTTTGGGGTCTCTAACAGTCAGGGTGGACAGAGGCATACCTCGCTGTGTTAAGAAGAAACGCCCAAATGTGCCAACTCATTTCACAACTGGGAAAACCCCACAGTTGCAAAATACGTTTAATACAGAAGGCAGTAATTTTCGAGCTGGCTGATTATAATATTTATAAAAACCAAAGCCTGTTCTTCCATACTTCCTGCTGTCATACACCAACCTGCTTATGTAGAAAGAGAAAATATTCTGGGGCAGCAGCTTAGCAGCCATGGCCGTGTCAAACACCGGGGTGACATTAGCTACTGATATGGAGGGGTAGGCCATGCCCAAGACCCCGTCGAACCGTGCCACTGCAAATGTGATGCCAGGCTGCTTCACCGCTTCACCAAACTGCTGGCCAGGAACAGACAGACCTGCAACCTGCAAGCAGGAGAGAGATGTCAATGCGCATAGAAAAAAAAAAAAAAAAAAGTCTCTAATGAAATGATAGGAATGGGGTGACCACCAAAATTGAGGAATGCAGTCAAACAAAAGTGGCTATGTGAGTGAGCGAGGGAATGTGAGTGGGTGTTTTCTCATACTCACAGAGACTGTGTCGCCGCTGATGTAGCCAGACAAACTGCCTCTGCCATACCGGATGGAAAACTGTGTGCCATTCTGGACGAATGTGCTCGACTTCTTCGAGTTGTAACGATGATGAAGCCCTAATGAGAGAGGACAGTCGATCGGTTTCCTGAATCCTTGTAATCTGAACATTTTCATTTTGATCGTTAGTTGTTATACAAAATGAACAGTTTGAAACAGAGCCAGGGGGTTTCAGTGTTGTAGTACTCAAACTGGTTCTTAAAAAAGGTCCCATGGCATGAAAATTGCACTTTATGATGTGTTTTAACATTAATATGTGATAGATGTAAACCGAGCCCTGGGTATCCTGCTCTGCCTTTGAGAAAATGAAAGCTCAGATGGGCCGATCAGGAATCTTGCTCCTTATGAGGTCATAAGGAGGAAGGTTACCTCCCCTTTCTCTGCTTTGCCCGCCCAGAGAATTTGGCCCACCCATGAGAAAGAGAGAGAGACATCATGGCTTGCAAACAAGCAAAGTGGCAGTTGGTCAAGGTCTCGGTCTCGGATAAAGAGGCTTTAAAGAGATTTAAAGTCCGGTCAAGACCACAACTGCAGGGATTTCCCTAATTTGCCTGTGCATTATCTGATTTAGGCCTATGTGTTAAAACTTTGCAAATGCAATAACAATAACCGTAAAGCCCCCTTTCCCTGCCCCCTTTACACACACTTCCAAGAAAGTGAATGCAGGAGACAGGAGAAGAAGCTCTGGCTGTCTAACACAAATCTGGTCTTGACTAGGTCTCAAACCCTCAAAGTCTTGTTCTTGACTAGGTCTCAAACCCTGGTGATGACTTGGTCTCTGTTTAGGTGGTCTCGACTACAACACTGGGGGGTTTACACAGGCCCGCCTCGAATCTGATTGTTGTTTTTTGCTGGCTACGGACTAAGGCCTCCTGCACACTGGCTGCGTGGCGGTTCTGTTGCGTGTCAGTTGCGTGGCGGCTGCGTGGCGTTTTCTACGTCTTTGCACACCAGACATGTGTCTGACGCGGCGCTGCTACATGATTTGGATCACCCTTGTTCGACATATGGGGAGAGAGTTAGTAGTAGTATACTTCATGTTAAACATAAATATTGGGGTGACCTCTAGCTCACCCAGTAAGAGCGTGCGCCCTATGTGGGCTGAGTCCTTTGCAGCGGCCCGGGTTCGAATCCGACCGCCGGCCCTTTGTTGCATGTCATCCCCCATCTCCCTCCCACCTTTCCTGTCTATCCACTGTCACTATCAAATAAACATAAATACTGATTTGATTACAGCAAAGACAACGTCGGCAGTATTGACGGCAAAATAGGCTACAGAATATTTCAGTCTGTATTGACAGGTGCAATATATGAAAATCGATAATTATTTATTATTTTATTAAATTACATTTATATCTGCATTTATGTCAAAACCTAGAGACTTTCAAACATCAAAATGTCATTTATGAAATGTATTAGTGTCAAAATTACATAAACATCTTTTCCTATTCTATTTTGCCTGGAAACGCTTCCAACACGCTCGCGTGTCGCGTGAAAAATAAGCGTCGGTCCTATTTCTAGCATGCACACGTTTTTCGACGCGGCTCGAGCCGCGCCTGAGACGTGCGTGTCACGCTGGCAGCGTGCAAGCTCTAACCTGTTCACATGGGAGCCGAAATAAAAACGGACACGCCGCGCAGCTGACACGCTCACGCCACGCAGGCAGTGTGCAGGAGGCAGCCCACTTGCAGGTAGCTGGCTTGTCAGTATCAGATGTGGTGGGGGCATTTCACATGTTTGTGTTCAGGAGCTAATCTCTCATACGATGTCCATGGCTGTAGGCTATATGGAGTAACAAATACCAGCTATTTATTAATATTAGAATGTTTAAAGTTGTTTGACATTCAATTAATACATTGAATAAACAATGTCCTATTAATAATGTTTATTATTACCAAGAATTAGGGCTTTGAATTTATTTGAGTCTTAACACAGTTTTACTCATTTCCTAAATGTGCCCGCTTCTTTGAATCTTTTAAAAAAAAAAAAAGGTCACGGTTTGGTTTTACAAGCTTTTTAAAATAGGACAGTCCTTAATAATGCCAGAAAAAGAGAAAACTCACTTAACTGTACAAGTTAAGTTAGATATACATTCCTGTGGATAAGAATTACTCAACAGTTAATGGTAATGACACTAAAGAAGTAAAAACAGCCCTAGGATACAGCTAAAGGTTTGCACGTATACTTCAGGTAAAAAGCTAACTCTAAAAAGGTATAACAAAGAAGAAGCAGACGTGTGATATATTAGTCACTGCTGCTTGGTAAATACAGTGAGCATTTTCCAGGAGGTAGCCAACAGATACACATATAGAGCATGCTCAATGAGTCAGTTCCCCATACTCACAGCAGGCCACATCGAGGAAGGAGCAGTGAATGGAGGGGACCCAGAGGTTGGAGGAGCCGGTGTCAAAGAGCACAGTGAAGTCCTGTGGAGGGGTGCCAATGCTGATCATCCCATAGTACTGGGCCTGAGGAGACAATACATAACACTGAGATCTGCTGGAAAACATCTGGGACTAATAACATATACAGTATAAGTGAAAAAGACTTAAAATACAGGAAGAAATGCAGAGCCTTTTTTGATTCCAACCTTATTCCAATTACTTAAAGTGGCAAAAAAGAAATGTCAACTAGGGCTGGGCAATATATCAATATTATAATCGCCATCAATATGTGAGGATAGATATCGTCTTAAATTTTGGATATCGTAACAATAGTAATAGGATACAAGTGTCTTTTCCTGGTTTTAAAGGCTGCATTACAGTAAAGTGATGTCATTTTATGAACTTACTAGCTGTTTTATTATTTGCCTTTACCCACTTAGTCATTGTGTCCACGTTATTGATGATTTCTTTTTAAATCAAAACTCTTATTAAACTTATACTTACAGTGAAAACACCAAAAGTCAACCCATCACTGCAGTATCGACATTGATGCATTTAGTCGAAAATATTGTGATATTTGATTTTTCTCCATATCGCCCAGCTCTAAGCTCTAATGTCAACCCATGATATCATGGTATAATATTTACTTATTTCCCTCCTGTTTCTCACTGGCAATACTGCTTAAATATTGAACTCTGTTTCACCCACATTGACTTGTGTAGCTAGTAAACTCTTGGATTAGGTGAAGAAGTGTGATGTGATGTAGGCCTACATCTGATATATTTGGGGTTATAAGAAGCTGGCTCCCTCCAATAAGGCTGCACTCACACACTTGTATTAACCTCAGTGTGTTGCTGCTGACATCAGGGGGAGAGGAGGACTCATTATTGACATTCTGGGTTTAACTGCTAAATGAAGTATACTGCGTAGTATCCGTACATCCATGAAGTTGGTCAGCCTCTCTACGGGCACTTTGGGGGAGGGAGAGCTGTCCGGTGCTCCGGTGCTCCTCGCTAAAGCCTGAAGCTCCTCCAGAGACATCCCATTGTCGCTCATCAGGCGGCGTAGGCTTCTGGTTTTATGAAGAGGAACTCTGAAATGAGGTTATAGTGAATTAAATGTCACGGGCACAACGTGCGCCTTGCACTCGAAACTCCCTAGTACAGAGCGCTTGCGTCTACTTTCATGTAAATTGTGTGACTGTACAAACTGTTAAGCTACCATTTAGGCTAACTGCCAAGTGCACTGGCGTCACTATCACAAGTAAACACTTTCATTGGAAACATGTGCACATACCAGACAGTTAACACACGCGCGCGCATACATTGACTGTAATCAATCAAGCCAATTTGTCTGTTGCAATGACGTGATATATTTAGGCTGAAATGTAGTATTAGCTCTTATAGAGTTTGCCAAAATATCAGCGTACAGTATTTACCTGAAGATGGCGGAGCTTTGTGTTATCAGCAGCGCCCCGATGATACAAAAACACGCCAGTTGTGCCATTTCTGTCCTCGTAAAAAATAACTCACACTTTGGAATCGTTTCCGCAACTAACGAGCGAACTGAACACAGACCACTATTTCAAATGACAGCGAAAGCAATTCGGCAATGTCCGGATTTACTCGGTATTCCCCGTCATGTGGCTCAGTGATTGGAGGAAAAATAATCCGTAAGGTGTTCTTATTGGTGGAGGAGGATGGTCATCATCCCCGCACAAACCGGTGCAAAAGGTCTGTGGAGGGTCACGAGTTGAAGGCTGTTGTGACTGTGAAATGCGAATGATAGGGCACACAGGCACACATTGTGTTCATGTTTGAAACTCCAGCTGAGAACACGTTTCATATAATAGACAACATTCTTCTAACAGTTTACTGGATACATTTCCCCAGATAATCTATACATCATAAATCTATAAATAATCAAATCTTGCAATTTTTGTGAAGAATTACTTTTTGGGAAGCCTAATGAATGACAATGCCACTATACTTAAACAAATGAAAGAGGCACTCCAGTGGTTTAGGATTGCAATTCCATTACATGTGGGCCTTGGGAGAAACTCAAAAATAGTGATCAACACTTATAGTATTTAACATGGGTCAAGCTTAAAAAAACAACAGGATCCTACACTTCCCATAATGCAACCCAATAGCATCATTTGTTAGGCCATCCCTGTCTGGTCAATGCTCATGTCTTTCAAACTCCATGTCGCCGATTTGCTTTCTGTTAAAGAGGCCGATGATTTACATGAGAAGATTTATACCAACCTCTCATGTAAGAGTGGTTTCAATCTTCTCATTTAACTCTCGGCAAGAAAGTGAGCGGGCATATTTCCCCAAATGTTGAACAACAGTATTCTTTTTAAGATCAGACAAAAATATGCCATGGGCTAGAATCACTAACTCATGCACACTCAGAAGCAACAACATTCTATTATAAATGATAAATGAAGAGTTTCAAATCCAAACCACAGCAAATACAAAATCAATGAGTCATCCAAGCTACCATTCAACAAGCTGCCCTTCCTGACACCGCCCCGAATGGTGTGACAGCATTCACAGAAACAATCACAAAGCAGACACTCACTTGGCCTGTTGGACGAGCTTTGGATGGACAGAAAACACAAACGCTCGTACATAATTACTTATGCATGCACAAAAAAATACATCCACACACACACACACACACACACACACACACACACACACACGGTCCATCACTATCAATCCGACTTTGAGCTGTTGACAATAAGAAAAGCTGGTCCCCAACAAGCTAAATCGTTAAACTTTAGGGTTCAGTCTCTTATTTTCTTATGTTAAACAGCTATTTTGTATATACTTGTTTCTGTAGTTATTGTTTAATATGTTTGTTTATGTATGCACCAACCAGCAAGGCAAATTCTTTGTAAGTGTTACTTGGCAAAAAAAAAAATCCTTTTCTGATTCTGACTCTTTCCACCTGTTAATGTTAATGTGGAAGGTTTTCAAAAAGAGGATCCACACCCACACATTCTTCTCTCTGTTGTGACGCTGCAGGGAGATCGCACCTATTTAGACTTGACAACAGAGGCAGAGGCATTTATGGTATCTGTGGCCTGACGAAAGTACAGGCATGTAAACGCAGGGGAGAATCGAAGCCATTTCCTACACTGACTCCATAAATAAAGGATGAAACGGAATAATAAAACAGAGAGGACTGATAACCGATGAAGTGGAACATGACGGTAGGAATCAGCTCTTTCTGTTCTGTTGTATATAAATAGTCAAATGTGTCAAATAGGTTTTGGGAAAGCGTTGGGCCTAAAGGATACATGACAGAGAGAAACTTAAACTGAAACTTAAAACTTAATTTAAGGCTCACATATGAGACACATGTAGTGAAATGGAAGTTCATTTACTTAAGTACTGTACAGTTTTGGAGTACTTCAACTTACTATTAGTAGTAGTATTTCCATGCTATGCTATACTTCTACTCTGTATGTTGGAAGCCAATATTGTACTTTTTAATCTTATCTGACAACAATAATTAATTTGCAGGTTTAGATTATTAAAGGTCCAGTGTGTAACGTGTTTAGTTGTTCATTATCAAAATCTGTGTTGCCCGATCACAAACTTGTCCTTTTTCATGAATATTTGTAATAATATAATATATATAATACAATACTATTTTTTAATATTTTTTAAAACGGCCTTAAGATTGACAGCAACCTTGTCCAACCTATGATTCAATGTGGGAATCCAGTTTAACATAACAAAGCAGTGTTGTGAATGCGTGAATACAGCAGTGCATGGTTGTGTGTTTAAAAGGCCTCAAACATCTTGCAGTAGTCACACTTCTCAAACAACTGTCCAACTATTGTACAAATGAGTAGCTTTTAGTAGGCTACAACGCAAAACCCAACACAATTTGAGTCTACTGAAATATGACGACGTCAACGAGAGGCACTAATTTTATTGCCGGTGGATTTCCCTGTGTTGCATATGTGTGGTAAATTCACATCAGTAAGGCTGAAATTGTTAAACAATTCTGATCTGACCTCGACTGGTTTCTCACGCAATTTCCTCAGTGCATTACAATCATATTTTATTGTTTGATTGGTAAACAGTGCTTAAATGTCATCGCATTGCTGCATGTTGCATAACCAGTTAACTTACGCCAACAGTCCATCAGATAAAAAATAATTGACAATTGAATAATTGTTGGTTAGAATTCAAAACGTTTATCGTTACACTGGTTATACAAGAACAAACGTGAAAATCTTATACTGAGAGACTCCAATAAAGGGATCCATTAGTAGCACCATGACATGTTGCTAGCTTCTTGGGAATAAGCTAAATAACGCTCCAATTGTAGGCTAAATTTAGGTTAGGGAAAAACTGCAATGGCCATTTTCAAATGGGTCCCGTGACCTCTCACCTCAAGATATCTGAAAGAAAATGGGTTCTGTGGGTACCTACGAGTTTCCCCTTCACAGACATGCCCAGTTTATGCTAATCCCATGCAGTTTGGAGCAATAACCATGCAGTTTTTCACATTCGGTATAAATGTGTTATTTTCGCCTATTCTTAAATGGTGATTTTTGAATATTTAGTGGGGTCCCTAAACAGTCTTGGAGTTGCATACATTTGGTATGATTGGAAAGCTGAGACTCTTGTGGGTTCCTAATGTGTCTTAAAGAGGGGCCCCTTTGTCAAAACCTATCCTTCATTATGCTCATATTTTACAGATTGCTAAATTAATGTGTTTTTAATGGAATTACTATACAGCAAACCTAAGGTCAGGCATGGGAATACCGTAGACCAGGGGTCAGCAGCCTTAGGCACGCGGGCCACCATTGGCACACGGTAGTTCAACCAATGGCACACTAGCAATAAGTGTGCAAAAGAGTTTTTTGGAAATGTTCCAATCCGCATGCCAAATGACCGCTTTCACATTTATTTACAGCAGTTTGAATGACTTTTTCCCCATCCGCATTCTGCAATCACCCGCCTTACTTTGCCTCTGATTGGCTAGTACTCATTGCCTTTTTCACAGAATTAGTCACAAAGGACAAAAATACTTTGCCACTGCCAGAGTGGGCTGGGTAGATGATGGCAGGCTTAATGCTGATATGGCACACCGATTAACAAGAACATTTTAAAATGGCACTTCATATTAAAAAGGTTGCAGACCTCAACCGTATACAATATAACTGAATATTAAAAGAAGCAGAGCAGCTCATTTTTGCCCCGAGGAACCCTTATTTATACATCCTCGATGGTTACAACTGCTAATTTAGCACGATCAGAATCCGAAACCCATAAATTAAATCAGGGATACAGTATGTGTGGTAATTATTTACTCAAATGTGTTGAGGGGTTTTAGTTGCTGAATGGCAGGCAGATATACAGTCGATGTTTGTGAGCGATAACACCACTCCACCCCTGCTTTCTTGAGAAAAAAGGGTTCCAGGATGCTGATACTCCCATGGTAACAGATAACAAGAACATTCCTGCCACATGTTTTTAAGTAATCATGAAATGCACGGGTAGCAATTCCAAACCAATGATTGGTTGTTTGTCAGCCTTTGCTCTTTTCTAAGTAGTTATAATATTAGACAGTTAATTTGTGTCACTATTTAACCCCATAGCTGCTCAACCCCCCCAGGACAAAGTACTTGATGAATTCCACCATCACCAGCTCCCCGGACGTCCAAGAGCCGGTCTACGAAGACCTGGATGCGCCAAAGGTAAACATGAGGACCAGCTAATTGTGGTCCATTTCTGAATGAATGAATGTTTTTTGTTGTGTCTGCTGGAATTTGCATGTTGTGTTTTTTTTGTCAGCCTGCCGTCACAGATGGAAGCCAGTCAGAGGTCAAAGCCAAGCCAGTACCTCCTCCCAGGTCCAGACGATCCCAGTCCCAGTGTAACGATAACAACAACGTTTACTCTGCAGACACAACTAGCAATACAACCAATGCAGTGGTGAGTGATGATATTGTCTCTATAAAATGAACTCATGATAGCACGTATTCATTAGGTAGCATGTATTTATTTTTTATGTCCTTCTGGCATCAGAATTCCCAACTCTGTGAATATCCTGCAGACTATAAGACATCTCGCCCTGTTCGTCCTCCTCCCAGACCACCACCGAGCAAATGTATGACCGCCATTAAACTCAAAGCAGCTGTCGATGAAGACTATCACTGTATAAGTTCAAACTCTGAGCCAACTGAGTTTTTTTGTTGATATTTTTGATATTAGATATGTAAATACAAGCTTTATTTTACGTCTGAAAAGATTGCCAAATGTGTGTTTTAATACTAGCAAAAATAGTCTGGCATTGCCAGACCTTCCTTCACAGCGCTGCGGAGGAGGGTCTGGCTAGTCCACACAGCATTCTGGGATGGGAGAAAAATGTGCTCTGGTTTATTGGCATTTCTTTAAACCAATCACAATCGTAATGGGTGGCGCTAACCGCTGGACAGCCACGGTGCCGCTGCTGAATAAAATCGGGAAGGAACTTGTTTTGGTGAAACGTGTACATTCAAAGGTTGTTTTAGTCGTGTGAGAGAAAACTGAGATTGGACAGATAGTCTAGCTAGTCTGGATTTACCCTGCAGAGATCTGAGGAGCAGTCAACCATAATCCTCAGAAATCCACCGGAGTTTAAAATTACAACACAAAGAAAGAGGAAGGTAACGGACATCCGGCCGAAAAGAAAGACATCCGGCGGACTTTCCGGTGACACCGGATATAGACTGCTAGAAATATGACTCATCTTAGTTTGACATTTTGGGAAATATGAGCTTTCTCGATGAAAAGATCAATACCACTCTGCACTCCGAGAGTGGTATTAATCTTCTCATCCAACTCTCTGCAAGAAAGCGAAAAAGCACATTTCTTTCACAATTCCTTTTTAAATAATGACTATGGTCTATAATGATGATTTTGTATACAACTAAACCCTATATATAGCCTATACCAATTTACTTTTCCAAACATTGTGTGTTTCATTATTAACACTAAATGATACTAGGAGCAACTAGAGCGACTATAGCTTACTTCATGCTTCATATTTTCTCGGCAAGCCTCCAGCTGTTACTCCTGAGAAAATACAATCTCCTCCTCCGCCGCCTCGGCCTAAATGCCGCCCTTCTCCCTCCAGCTTTTATGGATCACATTCTACAATGGGACTAACATCTGAGGTAAGGGCTAACGTGTTTCACCGCATCCCAACCTTTTTATGCAACACATGTTAGACTTCTTTAAGCCACATCTGATGGTGATTGACAGTCATTTTGGAAAACCTTTGCTAGACATCAACAGATTAGAGGTCACATTTGAATCATCTGTTGCTGATTTAAAAATGTGAAATATGTTTAATAATGTTCCCTGTCATGCTAATATTGTTTTGGATCCGAGGTGCAATGTAACTAAGTACATTTAAAAACTAAGTACTGTACTTACTTTACTTGAGTCTTTTCTTTTCATGCCACTTTCTACTTCTACTCTACATTTCAGAGGGAAATTTGTACTTTGTACTCCACTACATTGACAGCTTTAGTTACTAGTTAGGCTACTTTACAAATAATTTTTTTTTGCACACAAAACACATGTAGTTTATAAAATAAGATGTTTTATTAAAAATTAAACCACCCAACAATATATAGGCCTACACGTCCAGCTGATATGATTAGACAATTAAACACTTAGTTGATTGACAGAACAGTTTTTAAAATGTAAAAAAAAAAATCTGGATTGAGTATATTTCCTTTTATTATTTAAGTAAGTTTTCCTGATGATACTTACATACTTTTACTTAAAGCTATAGTGCGTAGTTTCTGTCGCCCCCATGAGGAATTCTAAGTAATGACAACAAAACTGTCGGCGCGTCCACATGATAAAAGCCTTCCGTGACCGCGCACCGCCACACCCGTCCTCCACGCAGTTGCTAGTAGCCAAGAGGACACGGAGGATAAAAAAAACAAAAACATGATGGACTCTTCAGAAGAGGTAATTATCTTCACTCGAGTTTCTGCGCGCGAAAGTTGCCGGACAACCCCATTTCCTGAACATAGCCATGCTGAGAAATACAGAGAGAGTTTTGTGGAGCTGATAGTCTTAGTTAGCTTTGTATCAACTCATTTGGCAATGGCGAACGGACGTTCATTAATATAAAAAAAGTAGGGGAGACCGGGGATAGTTGTAACGCGTCCAATTTCTCCAATCAGGAACAAGTTTTGAATCACCTGTATCACTCTAAACATGCTCTGTTTAGTCCCTAATACACGTGAAGAATCAGTCCCCCCCCCCCTCTGACAGACGCTGCACATTTTAGAAAGAAACAAACTCTTAAGGTAGGAAAGTATATATATTTTTTTTATAACCTAACTTATTTTTGGGATAGCAACGCCAGCTTTTGTAGCTAAACTCAACAAACTTAAATTATGTTTATTGTGTGTCTATCTTTCATGCAGGTTGTTCGTGCTAATGTTTTAGCTGTTAGCTATAAATTAAGCAACAGTCTGGGTTAGTTGCGGTTACGAAACGTTACAACCTACCCCAAGCAAAATGTTTTTAAGAGAGGCTGACCGAGGAGTGCCTTTCAACACATACACAAACAAATATTATGTTAAAACGTCATGTAAGTGTTGAATAAAAGTTTCAATATCAAGTTGTTGTCATAATCCTTATTTCATGATGTTACATTTCACCCCAGGCCATCGTACAACTAACCCGGACAATGGGTTACATTGTAACATTTTCCTTATTGTGTTTGAGAGTAAACATGCATTTTCTGTTAGGGTTGCAGGTATAACAGCTACACCATTTAATAGCAGACACATGTAATTAGTTTGTATCACATTTTGAACCCACTGGCTTAAAAGAGCTCAAAGATACAGACAGAAATGTCAAAAATGTTACAGCTATCCCCGGTCTCCCCTAACATTTTCAAAGCAGGACTTTTACTTGTATGTTTACAGTGGTGTAGTAGTGCTTTTACTTACTGTAAGTAAAGGATTTGAATAATTTTTTCCACCACTGTCTTGGATAGAGCTACACTGATGGGAGTCAGCAATCCAGCCATTACTACGTCAGCTTTATGCAAGAATCTCCTGCCTCAGCTGCTTCTGAAGAACAGGTGAACACCTGCGGGACTTTTAATCCAACGGTAAACTGCAAGCTAAAAGTTATGCATTGTGGACTCTGTGTTTTTGTGTGTTGGGATAATAAATACATATTCCAACTCTACAATAAACGGGATAAAAGCTCAGCAAGTTGTTTGAAAAGAAATGTTTGAATACAATCTATGTTTTGGTTATATTCAACTTGTAATATGCAACCACAATGGGAATGTCTTTGTATTTTCAGGCCACAGACAGCACTGACAGACCTGCAGTCCCGCCTCGATTCAGGAAGTACCCCCTACCCTGCTCTGTCTCATTGTGTGAAACCTCGCCTTTACAGGTATGCCAGCTACTGCAGACTACAGGTGATGAACCATATTGGCCAGGTGCAAAGAAACGGCAACAAAAGGAGCAGAAACGCATGCTCTGTTTTTCATGCTGTCGTCATGGAAAATCAGATGCGTATGGCTTCACTTTTTTTGCTGCATTTTCCGCTGTTCAGTCGGTGTGAAATGCAGAATTTTGTTAGGGCCGGCCCAAGTGCTGTTTGTGCTCTTAACAGAACGTGACATCCACCTTTGGTGCACCAAGGTGATTCAACAATAGCCTCTGTGACTCGGAGAAACTGAGACTATTGTATATAAAGAGTTTCCTAGATCTGTTGGAATACAAGCTATGTTTTGGTTATTTTCAACTGCATTATGCAACCACAATGGGAATGTCTTTGTATTTTCAGGCCACACACAGCACTGACAGACCTGCAGTTCCGCTTCGACTCAGGCAGTCCTCCCTACCCTGCTCTGCCTCCTTGTGTGAAACCTCGCCTTTACAGGTATGCCAGCTACTGCAGACTACAGGTGATGAACCACATTGGCCAGGTGCAAAAAAAACAGCAACAAAAGGAGGAGAAACACATGCTCTGTTTTTCATGCTGTTGTCATAGAAAATCATTTGCGTATGGCTTCAATTTTTTTGCTGCATTTTCCACTGTTCAGTCAGTGTGAAATGGAACGTTTTGGTAGGGCCGGCCCAAGTGCTGTTTGTGCTCTTAACAGAACGTGACATCCACCTTTGGTGCACCAAGGTGATTCAACAACAACCATTATGACTCACAGAAATTGAGACCATTATATAAAGAGTTTTCTAGATCTTTAAGTGGGTCAAGTGCTCTAATTATCCTCTCAACAAATAGATTCACCTTCCTTCCTATAATGACATAACCTTCCTATTCAGGTGTTTGTGGAATATTACTTACTTAACCCTCTCCGTCCTCTTTTTGACATAAGGCCACACAGTGAGCTCTCATGAACATTTCACTCAAAAACACAAGTGTAAATCTCATGGTAACCTTAAAGAAAAGTCAGCAGGATTCATCATCTGGCCTAAATCTGTCTGTCTTGTGTAAAACCATTCATTTATACTCAAATTTGTATATTTGTGCAGTACAGTCAATTAACAACTTCATTTTCTTTGTCTATTACAGACCAAACCTACACCTCCTTCATTCAGCCCGCCATCCCCACCGTCAAAAGGGAAAGCATTGGAGTCAGTGTACAGTGAGATCCAGTATCCTCCCTACCTGGATGTACTGCCAGAGGATGTAGATAAGAGGGTGAGAGAGAGAGACCGGACACACACGCACACACATAGATGGGGATCTTAAACAGGGGGTTTGGGACCCCTAGAGGGTCCCCAGAGTCAATGCAGGGGTGCCTCCAAATTATTGTTTTTTTTGTTTGTTTTTTAAGTAAAAAAAATAAAGTCTTAACATGAATCCAACATATTATGGGCAAATATAAATCCCCACTGCTTACTGGCCTATAGGTAATGTGGTCACTGAGGCAATCCACAGATACAGTTAAGCCTAACGATTCACTGTCCCACATGTATGTTTAACATTAAAATATGATTCATAAAACCATGCCAACAATTATTAGGCTATTTGAATAGCTTAGTATTCTATGCAAAAAAGGTATTGATAAAGGCTTTAGGCCACCCTACACGTTATTGTAGGCCCTGTTTATTATACAACATTTTATACAATATATGTAGTAGGGGGGTCCCTGCTCCCATCTCTCTTTCAGTTGAGGGGTCCTTGGATTAAAAAAGAAACGTTGAAGACACTTGAATTAGTATGCTTTAATAATATTCTGATCCATTGATCTTTGTGTGTTACACACTACCAGACAAAAGAGAGGCCAGCAGTACGCTACCAGAGTGACTGCTGCTCCCCTCATCAACAGACCCCCGAGGGTAAAGAGGTACGGCTTTTCTAAAGCGTTCACTTTATCCACTCCTTCACCAGCAAATAAACAGTGATTTCACACAATTTAACTTTGTACTAAGTTTAAGGAGGTTTCATGAATAAAATATATTGTCTCTCTGCGATGGATTTTTAATGAAAAAATAACCTGTTTTCCTCAGGACCTCATTGGGATGTTGAGATGGCTGATACGAGTGTCAAGTAAGTACATTTTGTTTTCTAGATAGATATTTTCTTGAGAACTGAAGAAGCGTCAAATGTTATGAAAAGAAATGTGCAATAAATGCATAAGTCACCAAGCAAAACATGACACCGTCATCAGGAACAAAGAACATAATCAAAGTGTACATTATCTAATCTGTGCTGTCACTCCAACAGAATCTGATTCCATGGCTCCGTCATTGTATGGCCTCACTATAGAGGAAGAAATAAGGTAACCACACAGAATCGTATGAAATCCTTGTGTACTGGCGACGTCATTTTGGTGCCATTAGTTTCCCGTTACAATATTTCTAGGAATTTAAATTGTACTTCATACTTTTTTTAAGAGGAAAATAGTGCTTCAGATTAAATTAGATGTACAGTTTGGAACAGCTACAGTTTTCTAGTGAACAGTTTTGAATACCTAAATACAACATGGCCTTTAACCAAATGAGCTGGATAAATAAAAAGATTTTTGCCATTGTCCCTATGCAGGTCATTTAATCAGAGGGCGATAAATGTGAGAAAGGCTCTGCGTCTCTACAACCTTCTCATGATGAAGCGCAATGAAAGCCTGCGGACCATCATCAGCGAGTTGAGCTCCATCTCCGACAGTCTGGACAAGATGAAGAAGACGGCCAAAACCATGGGCATTGCTGGAGGCACCACAGGTGCTGTTGGAGGGGTGACTGCAGTCTTGGGTATCGTCTTCGCTCCTGTCACCTTTGGTACCTCACTTATTGCTACAGCTGTTGGTGCTGGTATGGTGGCGTCCGCTGGGGGTATGGGCGCCCACAGTGCTAAAGTCAACAAGAAGATTGTGAATAAGATGACAGTTGAGAAACTAGTATATGAATATAAGGGAAATGTTGTAGAGCTGGAACATTGTCTGGGGTTTATCCTCTCTGGGATGAATGAGCTGCGAAGGCACGACATTGCCAGGTTACAGAGGGCAGGAGCCCAGACTGATGCACTGAAGACGGCACATCTGTCACAGTCAGTGTTTAACATGAACAATGATAGGAAGACATCCAATGCACACACAGGCGGGATGTCTTCTGAGAGGCTGCTCCAGGACTTTGTCAAGGAAATGGATCAGTATTTTACAGAAAAGGATGATCAGAAGCTGAAGAAGTCAAACAGGAGCAGGTTTTCTGGTAGAGTTTGCCTGCTGGCAAAAAATCTAGCAGATGAGCTAGATCACCTGACTCATATGTGGGAAATGTTTAGTTGAATCGTGTGTGTGTGTGTGTGTGTGTGTGTGTGTGTGTGTGTGTGTGTGTGTGTGTGTGTGTGTGTGTGTGTGTGTGTGTGTCTTTATGTCTTTACCACTTGTATTTTAATAAACATTGAATATTTGTTACAACCTAATGTGTGGTTCACTAAAGCCAGTATTTAAAGAAAGTTCAAGATTGTAGTAATTCTACCATTCATGATTGTGCTAAATAAAACCGCAGAATTAATGGCAATAACCCACATTGTTAAAATAACACCAGTAGGGCCTATGAGTGTTTACTTTTTAGTTTGACACTAGAAGAGTATGCATGGAATGTGGAAGAAAAACACTGGCGGAGTGATAACGTGGGCTGGGCGGAAGGATACCACCAGTCCTTCCTTAAACTATATATGAGCACCGCGCCGCCACATGCGCCATTTTCCTTTCCGAGGAACTAACAAACGAAGGAACGTCATTGCTGAACATCGCTCTATTAGCCGAAATGGCAGTGTGAAAGTGCCGCGACCCAGCAGCCAACAAAACAGTGCATCCAGCCAGTGCACTGAGTTACTTCTAATCCAGCAACATGTCGTAAGTATTATTTTTTTTAATTACCATTTGGTCGATGACCGCTGTGCGGCCTACGGTGGCCGCGCGCGCATCAGCAACCTGACGTTACCGCTAACACGAAGCTACATCGTATTAAATTCCAGTTAAAATTAGTTTTGACATTTATAATTAATTTGACTTTATCTGAATCGTCGAATATTTGGAAAGTGACGTGGGGATGTATTACAATACAGGATTAGCTAGCTCAGATGACGTAAAACGTCAAATGAATATCAAAGGTTACAGGTTGTATTTAATACAATGTACCGATACCATTTAAACAAATCTAATCGTAAAAGACTCCGTTGCTACATTTGTATAACCTTAAAGCATCGGTGTTTAATCACGACTGTCTACGTGTGAGCTATGAAATGGTTCGTTTCCTCTTCGTGTTAAAATGGCGGCTTCAAATTGGCGGATTGAGAACAAAAGTGTGGCTTTGCATAGTGAGGCAGGATGACGAACTCTGTGACCCTGTTCAGAGACAGACTGACGTCAGAGTCACAAGACTGGTAGCTGGGTGGAAGCATGTGACGTGCAACAAGAGCATTGCAGTGATGGGGGCAGTGTTGCGCCAAAATATGATTTTGCCTTTTGAGATCAGAATCCTTCTTTTCATACTAAACGCATATTATTTACCCACACAATTCTTTATGAGAGTAGTGTTGACAGTTTAAAAGTCTAAATCTTTTGATCACTATATTTCAACCATATTGATGTTCAGATGTTCATCACAAATGTCTTGTTTCTCCCCCCCCCCATCCTCAGGTCCTACGTGGAAACCCTCAGCACTGCTGCATTCGACAGCATAAAAGAGTTCGAGACTTTCCTATCATCGATACGCACTCCGTTCGTGACCAACAACAGCCACTATGACCATGATGATGACAAACTCACAGTTTGGCCTGGAAGACATGGAGGCCCTTCTCTGGGGACCTTCCTCTCCCATGGCTGACGCCGCGAGCTTCCTATCTTCAGGCCTTGAGCAAGAAAATCAGGAAGGAGAAGGAACCTCATTGGAGGGGGACACTTCACCAGTGTCACCCCTAAACTCCTCATCACTGTCCTCTTCCTCCTCTCCTCCTCCCTTTTACTCTCCTCCTCCCTCACCACCGGCCGTCCTCCTCCAGGGGGACAAAGCTGGGACAGAGTCTGACTTGCTCTCCCTCCACTGGTTGGGCCACCCTGGTCAACTGAGACAGGCAGTCTCAGATGACAGTAAAGGTAATGAGTGTAAAATAATTGGACAGCAATCTTTTGAGCACCGTCTCTTTGTAAAGGTAATCATTGCCAGTGTAACATGAAAATCAGACGGCTCATTAATATACTGCCTTGTTTGCCTCCACAGAAGATATGTTCGGTGACCTGGACTGGATGGCTGAGAGAGTGGATCTGAGCGAGTTTGACCTGGACTCTCTGATTGGCTCCTGCGGTCCTACTGAAGAGTCTCCCAGCTGTCCAGAAGACCTCCTAGCCTCCCTGGATTGCCCCATGGAGCTTGACTCCCTCCCATTGCCTACTCTGTCAACTCCTGCGCTCTCGAGTCTTCCCTCTGATTCTCTTCCAAGTATACCTACCCCTCCCGCTGTCTGTTCAGATCCTTGTGTTATTACAGTTGATGAGCCTGAATCCTACATTGGAGCACAGGATGTCCCCTACCTTCCCCCGTGTGTCCCTGAGCCACAACAAGAGCTGGAAATCAAATCTGAGCCCACTTCCCCCGAACCGCTTTCCCCCTTGGTTGATTCTCCCTCCTCCCCAGCCTACACCCTGGACCTGGGCAGTGAAGTGGATGTCTCAGAGAGTGAGCTGAAGCCAGTGGTAGCTACCGTCGTCTCTCAGGTCCCGAGGCTTGTACTCTCCCTTTCGCCAACCCGCATCGTCCTCGTGCTGGCTCCCAAAAATGAAATCGGGATCACCACCACCACCACAACTGTAACCACTACATCACAGATCGTTCATCATTCCTCCCCTCCTGCCTCCCCTCCACCAAAGTCCTCCAAAAGCAGACCATACCCTGAGCCCACCTATAAAGCTAGTCCACCATCTCCCAGTCCCACCGGTGTCAAAGTAAAGTCCCTCCAGGTTGCAGATGGAGATGTAAAGGCAACTTTGAAGGCACCAAAGGCCAAGAAACTAAAGAAGATGGAGCAGAATAAGACGGCTGCTACACGTTACAGGCAGAAGAAGAGAGCTGAGCAGGATTCACTTCTTGCAGAGCATACACTGCTGGAGAGGAAGAACATGGAGCTGAATGAGAAGGCTGAATCCATGGCCAGGGAAATCGAGTACCTCAAAGAGCTGATGGAGGAGGTCCGCCAGGCCAAGACCAAAAAATGTCTTGGTGCAGACCACTAGTGGTTGGACCTAACAACAACAATGACCGATTGTGTGTGTGTAATCAGAAATGACAATTGAGAAAGCAGATTTTCTTTCTTTTGTGCAAACAAGTATCAGTAAAGTATGTGTTATGTCCACACAGCATGTCTTGGATTCACAAACCAGTAAAACTGATGTTTTTTCAGAATTCCTATTTAACTCCTATATAATTTTTCAGAACGCTATTATTAAATATAGAATAAGTTAGTCACGTTTAGAGTACTTATATGGAAATAAGTGTTTTCCACAGTATATGAAATGTGTTTTTTATAATGTGTGTTTCCTATCTCTGGGCCTCAGTAACCTGCCAGTAAGGTGTATTTTAAAAATCGTGTATTTATAGTATAACCGGACCATCTGTATTATGAATCTCTTAATAAAGAGTCTTAAAACTAATAAAATGTCATTTGGTGTGATTACTTCTGGGGCACTTATTATGTAGGCTGTGTTGGGAGGATAGTGGTAGGCACTTTTTCCCCTTGGATATTTCATTATGTCTGTATGCTTCACTTAACATGATAGAACCCTCAAACTTGAGGGTATATACAGTGTAAGTACTCATTTAGTGTACTCAAGTTCATAAATGCCAGTTTATATGGCATCTGTACCCTGCTGCGTAGTGTGGCCCCGGTGAAATGTTACACTGCACTGCAGGTGATTTGTGTGTAACCTATACAGTCAACTTAAAGTTAACATTGGTAAAGCACAAGTCTATGACCTGTTTTGAAAGTGTTTTCAGTCTGTTATGAATGTAACCTCGTCCCACACAAAGAGTGTTTGTTCCCAGTCTGATAATATATTACAATGAACCTGTGGATGTCCATGTGAGTGGGGACTTTTTTAAACAAACAGACAAACTAAGAGGAGGATAATGGAGCCCTCCTGACCAGCAGCGTGCTGCGGACACATGTATTCAATCAACTAACAGTCATGTGAGGTTAAAATGCAATTTTTAAGTGTGAGGGACCAGTTTCAGATAAAAAAAAACACGTCATGTTTCAGTGTATTTTGTCTCTCTGCTGATCACCTAATTAAGATGCTGAAGATATAGTGTGTGCTTAAAAGACTACATGTATTTGTCATAGTCTGGGAGAAGAGAAGAGCGTGTGAGAGAGGGATAAAGAGTGCTGACCTCGGCACAGCTTGAATAATATTACCAACAAAAATGTGTGTTCAGCCTACAACTGGCCCTGAATGTGCACTGTAATTGGTCCAGGCTTTCGTCCAGATAGCTTAGAGACGATCTGTATCTGGAGGCACGCCAGAGTCAAGATGGTGCAGAGCTATTTTTCCTCCATAAAAATACAGTACTTGTGCTCTACTGTACTAATGTTTCTTTGGCAAGGTAAACTTAAAATTGATAGGTTAAAAGATTAAAAAACTTTTTGTTTTACTGCCCTTAAGGTACTTTGTACTACCTGAGAAAGGCTTTTTTTTGTCTGTAATTGCATAAAAGACCATCAAGATTTATTATTTAACATTGTTTTGTTTTTAAACTATTGTTCTCAGTGTAATTATCCTCACAGTAGTACTCTGTAGGTATGCTCTTGCAGGCAAATTTGCTTGCCGCAGGGCCACCTATTGACGATACCGCACAATTACTATTTCCACCACAGAGCATGTAGTACACAGGGAAGTATTTAGTATTGCAGTCCATTAGTGGGGAGCAATGTACATGACAAATAATTAAAAAAAAGGTTAAAGGTTCCATATGCTCATATTCAGGTTCATACTTTGATTTTGGGTTTCAATTAGAACATGTTTACATGCTTTAATGTTAAAAATAAAACATTCTTTTTTTTCATACTGTCTGTCTGAATATACCTGTATTCACCGTCTGTCCGAAACGCTCAGTTTTAGCACCTGTCTCTAAGTCCCTCTCCCGAAAAAGGCCCAGTCAGCTCTGATTGGTCAGCGTTTCTTGGCGTTCTGCATCTGCGTATGTGCACCGTCATTGAAGCCAGGGAATGACAGTAACGGCACTGTAGCGGCACTTTCTACCTATATGGTAAAGTTGTGACATCACAAACGTGCAGAAGTCCTGATGGCTTGTTTAAAGGCACAGATTCTGAACACCTAGACCTGCTTTGTATTTTTAAAAAAAAACATGGAAATCTCACTTTTTAGAATATGGGAATAAGATGAAAGCCACAAATACACAATATATCCATATCTTTTATTATTGTCTGAGGATGAGCAAAGTACTGATGATACAATCACCATTTGGGAAGGACCACACAGGAAGTAACATCACTTTGGCCACACTAAAGTGGTAGAACTTACACAGTGCAAAATGCTTCGCTAAAAGCGTACAATGTTTGACACTGCAAATATACACGGCTTGTACAACATATTCACAAGTGAAGTGGGACTCTAAGACTCCAAATGAATGTTTGAAACATCCTCATATCAAATTGTAAAGTCATGCTTGTCACACAAAGTGCTGCGGTATCTTACGTCACTAGATGAAGCACAGAGTCAGTGAAGCATATGGGAAGCAGTGTCAGGGCTTTCTTTTATAGGCTACATCATTGGTAGAAAATAACATTTTACAGCACGGCAGTGGTATCGGTCACATATTATATATGTTTTTATTTTTACCTTTCAGAGTGAGTACTTTTTTTTTTCTTTTCTTTTGTTTGCAGTCAAAAAAGGTAGAGGGATGTAATGTCACAGCAGAAATCCACATAGACTTGCTCAAGCAAGAGTCAGAGGAATAAGAAGTGAGGTTGCCTTCAACTCTATAGGCACTCGTTTATCTGCATGCATTGTCTTAACATGCCTCTGAGAGCTGAATATATATATATATATTTTTTAATTATTTCAAAACATCGCTATTGATGTCAGGAACAGATGTCTCACTGATGTAGAAAAAGGTAGTAAAAGCCCTACAGTATGTGAGCTCAAATGGTTCATGAGGTTATGTTGTTTCTGTAGCATGCGAAAGCTTGATGTAGCGTATAGGATACTGCCCTGCCGCAGGGCTGTACAGTACTCCCACTCTCCCGCTTTGATGCTGAGGCACGTAGCTGAATCTACCTTGTCGATAAATGCGCCGGATGCATGGCCACAGACAGCGAAGCGGAGCCAGCCCAAGCTGCTCCGCAGGGATCTGAGACTGCACACAGTTTCAATACAGCCTTTCCTGTAACTGTTCTGAGCAGCTCGCAACATTGAATGCTACAGCAGAGGTGGGCTCAGAATGACTACATTTACTTCTGTAAATGGATTCAATTTAGTTTTTTCAGCACAAGAGAACCAAAGGAACCAATTACAACCAAAGTGCAAACACTGACTCTCTTTTACTTCCAGCAAACCAAAGCAAATGCTGAAAGAAAAAAAAATCCACTCTGTATTAATATGTGACTTCTGTTTGCAGTTTCGCAATCGGCATTAATCAGCGTTTCTGTAAATGTACCAGATTTTGCCCTGGAGGAAGCAAATTCAACCCTGACTCCCTGAGCAGAAACTAATCAAATGTTACTGACGAGAATTTGAATACCACTCGTGTCTGAATGTGTACTTTTTAATGATACTGGAGTGCACAAACAACTCAAGACTCTTTTTAGTTGTTTTGGTTTTTTTTACATTTGAGTGCACACATTCCAGTACACATTATTATCTTTTTTCGGTTTGGTATTCAATCGGTCGCTTTTACTCAGACCATTTCCTTTGAACCCTTTTTTGAATCAAACTAGTTCGAAGTGAATGACAAAAAATGGCACTTGATGTAGAAGGGGATGACTATATTGTAAAACATCGTCCAAATTCATGATACAAGTCATATATATATAGACATGACTATAAGTCCTCTTGGTTACAATAACCAAGCGTGACACCTACTGGAGACGTGAGTCCTACCGCCAAATCTGTCTTCTTTTAGTTTTTTGATTTTACGCTTTCAACTTGTATCAGGGTGGTCTGAACACATAGTTACAATGACTATTATTTACTCTGCAGTGTTAAAACAGGGTCTCTATAGCAGCAGTTATGATATCTGTGTACATGCTCACGAACAGGAATCAATCTCTGATCCCTTGAAGCAAAAGCAGAATATTTCTCCTCCTCGTGGGGTTTGAGGAGAGTTTGCTCTTTCAGTCCAGGTTGACCCTTTTGCTCAGTGATCAGTTCGGCCTTTCTAACAAAGAGCTACTCGTGGCGAGACTCCCATGTTCCAAGCCATTTGTTTTCCCTAAAACTCTTTGGAGTGAGCGCGAGATACTGTGTCTAGATGAGGTTTAAGTAACGCGAGGTGGCGTTTGGGCCTGTTGAAGACTCAGGACAAGGATGAAAAGCCGGACCACTTTCCTTTTAGTGCGATCGTGTCACTGTAGTTGGCATCCTCGACAGTCATCCTCCGGCTCGGTGTTGTCAGAAGAGTAAGAGCTCTCCTCGCTCACTGTCAAACGCAACACAGGTATATTAGACAGAAGTATAATATGACATATCAATGTTTAGACACAAACCTCAGACATTAACACACTAAACACTTATTAACTTTGGAAAATATTCATGAAAATAAACTTGTGCGACTTACACCACTCTGTCTGTATGGGGAGGAAGGCCTTGTCACCGTTCTCTCTGATCATCTCCTCCATCTTATCCAGTAGGACTGACACACTCCTGTCCTTGCCAGGTATCTTACTGTCCAGGACGTGGTAATAGTTCCCACAGTATTCGAGTAGTCTTTGCAGCTCCCTCCCACCCCGAAGAATGTGCTCCTCGATGGGCGTGCGCCCCAGCCAATCACCACAGCTGAACAGCACCATGGTGTGGAGGCACGCACTGTCACCAAACAGAGTCTCTATGTGAGCCAGGAGTGTCCGCCTCTTCCTGGCGGTGAGGGACGAGACGACAGGGAGGACCAGTAGCAGGGTGTGGGGTCCAGGTCGCAGGAGGGCGGCTCCGCGCTGGGACTCCTGGCGGATGCGCTTCGGGGTCCGCCGCACCGAGAACCAATCCCAGCCAGGGGTGTCGACGATTGTGATCCGACGGCCGGATACGAGCGCCTGCCTCCTGAGGCACAGCTCCGTCTCCTGGCCCGATTCAAAGTAGCGACGGCCTAGGATGGAGTTCCCCACCGAGCTCTTTCCGACACCCTTCCAGCCTAACAAGAGCAGTCTCAACTCTGTCGAGACGGACACAAGGAAAGAATGAGATATGAAGTAGAAGATAGTGAGAGAAAAAGTGGGGGAGAATGAGAAAAAAAATATACACTACCGGTCAAAAGTTTGAGGTTACTTTCCATCCATTTCATTCCACTCCATTATAGACAGAATACCAGCTGATCTGAGTGGGTGGCTGATCTTTAATGCAATATCTACATTGCCCATTATCAGCAACCATTCATCCAATGTTCCAAAGGCTCATTCTGTTTACTAATCTGATATCATTTTATAAGGTTAACTGAGAAAACATTGGAGAACCCTTTTGTAATTATGTAACCACATAATATAATCTGAAAACTGCTGCCCTGGTTAAAAAAAACAGCTGATCTCAGCTGATATTCTGTCTATAATGGAGTGGAATGGAAATTTCTAAGTGACCCCAAACTTTTGACCGGTAGTGTATACTGTATATTGATTGACCAGAATGAGTAAGCTGTTTCCTAGAACACCAATTCAGGACTTTTGTTTTCTCTGGAGCAGCCTTATGACACGTGCACTCATCTCTCTCCTCACTGCATGACTCTCACTCACACTCACACACACACACACACACACACACACACACACACACACACACACACACACACACCTACCTCTGGGAGGTCCTCCGATCATCTGGTCCCTCTGTCTAGCGTGCTCCTCCATCCTCATCCTCTCCTCCTCCAGAGCTCTCCTGGCCTGCTCCTCCTCCAGTAAAATCAACTCATTCACCTCAAAGTACCAGCCTGCGTGACAGCAACAATAAATTATCTATTGTTTTTTCAATCAGGTCTATGACACAAACAGTGTATTCATCCATAATGCAATAATATGACTTCATATGAATATTACGTAATATGAAAAACAAACCTTGGTTGTCAGTGATCATTTCCTCCACCTTTTCCATCAGCTCGGGGACCTGTGTGTTGTCTTCTGTGTCTTTCCGAGTGTTATCGAAGGCGTGGTACCTGCAGGTGAAAAACAAATACAGTTTTTAAGGGGCACTCCGCCAATTTTACACATAAAGGTTACTTTACTCATCATGAGGAGTCATACTCAGCCTGTGAAAACAGTTGTATACTGTCTTCTGCAGCTCTGAAGGGAGCTTTCCAAAATTTCAAAAAATAACCCTGGTGATGTCATAGTGATGTCATCGGGGTGATCACAGCTTGGGCTTTAGATTTAAAGCCTGACACTATCAAGTGGAAAATTTAGGATTGAGATAATAGGGACTAGAAAGTCGGGATATCTCTGCTGCTTTGTTCTTTTTTAAATCTGTTGTGAGTCACCTAACTTACTGCAATACTAAAGAAGTTGAAGCTAGCCTTTGAAAAGAGTACTCCACCTACATTACCCACAATGCAACTCGGCCGCTAACAGTTCAGTTGGAGATTTGGGTGTGTTATGCTCAAGGGGGTAAGCGAGCATCCGGAAAGCGTATCTCCTATGGGGAGATTCATAGGCTAACAAGCCATCACCTTCCGCTAGCATTCCATTGACTCCCATTCATTTTGGCGAATAACTTTACATCTGAAGCGTTTAAAGACTCTGGAGTCATACAGTCAAGGGAGAAACCCATAGAGTCCATGAAAGCATCGGAACAAAATATTTCACCATTTTGATGGATTGGAAAGGTATGTGGCAAGTGAATTCATATGAAGTAACATTTATCCACGAACAGATTTCTCTTGGCACAGCTACCAGAAGACTTGCAACTTTCAGACAGGTTGCTCACGTCACATCTACGTCGTCAAGCTCAGTTTGAGGCTGCACAGCACGCTCACTAATTTCCACCGGTTGCGGAACGTCTGCGGATCCGCTCGGGGACGGCGGCGAAGTCAATAGGTTTCCATTAAAGTCAATGTGTGTATTTCCACTGACTGCGGAACGGCTGCGTTCCGACTGCGTCCCAGATACGCAGAGCTTCTATTTTTGCCGGATGCCGGAGAGTTCCGCAGCAATTCAGCACAATTCAGATTGTGCGGGACAGGAAGTCCAGCACAGAAACAAAATAAAACATCCGGTTCATTTTCAAAATAAAATACACCGTGCTCACGGCGGATCATATTTCCCTGCACTACACCTTGAAAACACAGAACAGAGTTGTTTCCGCTCTACTCCTCTGGATGGAAACAAACTGTTGTTGGTTTTGTGGTTCTATTCTACATGAATTTGTGAGATCTCGTGGGTCCTGGTGACTTCAGCTGTCCGTCATGGCCGCAGACGTGCCGCAACAAATCCAGACCTGGTGGGTATTGACGGACGGCGGAGCACGGAGCCGTTCCGCAACCGGTCAGCCATCACCGGAAAAGTGCTTTGACTTCACTGGTCTCCGTCGAAGTCTGTGGCGTCGTCGTGTCCATTCCCTTCACTGTCTTGGTTATGCTAGTAGCGGCTAATGTTGCTCCACACCCCCAGCTTTTATTCATTTTAAAACTTGACGATGCTGACTCAAGTGACATGAGGCATTTTTACAGAGTTTGCAAAACTCCTTCTGCACATATGCAGTAGTAGCAGTAGTACTCCCCTGAGACATACAGAGGCTTTGATGCTATTTAACTGCTGCTACACTCTTTGATATATAAAATCGGTGGAGTTCCCCTTTAAGCTGTCTATTTAACTGCTGCTTCAACCACAAGATTCAGTAATTATTTGTGATCATTTTGCTTGCACTAACAAAGACATGTGCCTTTGTTTACAGATGGCTAACTCAAAGAGAGAAGAGAGACAATGTACCTGCTTCCACATCTCTCCACCAGCCACTGCAGGGACTCGCCGGTGTTCGCTATGTGCTCCTCAATGAAGACCTCTTTCGGCAGCTTGTCCACCCCTGTAAAGACCACCATGGAGTACCTCCAGGTCCCTCCACCCAGGGCCCCCAGCTGCTCCTCTGCGGCCCTCCTCTCCGTGTCGCTGAAGGGCTGGGTGACCGACACCACCAGTAGGATGGCGTGGGGTCCAGGAGGGCAGAGAATGGCCCCCATGCACGGCCCCTCGCTGTCCAGGCTCTGCGGGGCCCGTGACGGGTTGTCCAACTCGGCGCCGGCATTGTCGTCGTTGTCAGCTTCGGCGTTGTCCTCTGGGTCACTGGGGATGGCCCATGGCGGGGTGTCCACCACAGTGACCCGTCGGCCGTATATCTCTGTCTGGCCAACGTTGCTGTGAGTAGTCTCTGTCCCAATGTCGAAGACCTCATCCCCCAGGATGCTGTTAGCGGTGGAGGTCTTACCAGACTGTGGTCCCCCCAGGATCAGCAGTCTGCGCTCAGGGGGGTGTCGACCCCTGGGGTCCCCTGTTGAAACACAGCAAGATTAAACTGGATGGGTTTGTTGACTTAATTTTCTGACTGCTACATGAAGCACAGCAGTTGTCCGCCGAAGGAAAATGCTCTTTATCCTTTTATTTTGCTTTAATCTCCGGTTCTGTCTCTAAAGTATGGTCCACAAAGGGCTTTTTCGTAGATCCTGCATTCTTTTCACTTCAACGTATATCCCTCTCCAACTCATGCATTCTCCCTCATTTCTATCCTCACTCATCAGATTTCCTCTGAGAAGGGTGCTTCTTATCTGAGTTTCATGTAACATTATATACCTCTTCTCCTTAACTGCCTACACTTTCACTCTTGTCCTTATCCCATTCTCTCCCCCTAACCTCCCTCCCAGCATGCCTCCTCTTTGTTTTCATCTGTCCTTAGCCTTTGGGAAAATTGGGTCAGTACAGAAAATGATTTAGTAAAAAGGTACATGAAGAAGATATAGTTTTGATTAACGGCATCACAGAAAAATATGAATAGTCAGAGGATGTCAAGAGGAACGACGCCTGGCCTGTGTGGATGACAAGAGGGGAGAACATAGAGGGAAGAGAGGGAAGTTTATAGATTTACCCCTGTTACTCACCACTGCTGACACTTTCCATGTGAGCTGCTAAACACAGAAAGTTGACTCAAGCAACAGTTTCACAGTATTGTGGATGTTGTGGTCCATATAATGAAATGGCTCTGAGAGTTTAGCCCGGATGCCGCAACTGAATGAATGGTGATGATGGGGGAACATGCGGTGAGGTGTGCAGCTAGGAATAAAAAGCCACTCACCAGTGTCAGAGGCAGAGGACACAGCAGCCATCTTGTGTATAGAACCTCTGGCTTCCTCCTCCTCAGCCCCCCTCCTCCTTCTCCTTCTCGCCTCCACGGTGGCTTCCTCTTCTTTCCTCTTCAGAAAGCGATGGATCCTGAGTGGCGTGCGAAAGGCTGGCAGCTCAAATGCTTCTTGGCTCTCTCTTTGACTCTAACCCTCATTCTACTGCAGTGTTACTCTATCCTCTGTTCTCTGTTTCTACCCCTGCCTTCCTTTCTCTCTTCATAACTCCTCTGCCATTCAACCTCTCCCCCTCTCTCTCTTTTTTTTTTTTTTTTTGTAAATCTATTTTCCTCCACACCCCCTCTACCCACTATGGCTCTTTTCCGTCCTTTACCCTGTAGCTTCTCTCCCCTTCCCCTCTTCTCCCTGTGCTCCGTCTTTTGTTTTATTTATCTGGCCAAGCAGAGGGGAAAGATTGTGCAATGCAGGAGACTGTAAGCCAAATCCACCTCTGCTGCTGCAGTTCCAGGAAGATGTCTCGTCATTTTTCTTAGGTAAAACAGAAGCGGAAGCTGTTCCTCCCACTTGCTTGTATCACACAGCAGCAACAGCAACAGCAACAGCAGCAGCAGCAGCAGCGTGGCACTGTATGCAGACTGCAGTCAGGAGGACAGATAGAAAGATGGATAGACAGAGAGAGAGAGAGAAGGAGAAAGAGAGAGAGGGAGCACTCTATTCTCTGTTTACAGCTGGACATATTCCCCAGATGCTGCATCATGCACAAACACAACTATTTATATGATGCCAGACATAGAAACATTGAGGCAGGGGAGGGGATGTATACTACTGCATGAATGCATTTAAATATTGATTTAAGACATGCAGCCACAGCTTACATAATACATAAAAGCTCCCATAAATAGCAGATGACTGTAAGGCGTTATCTAATTGCATTGAATTCTAAGCACTGTCATCCAATTGTGAGTCATTTCTGAAGGATGTTGAACTCAAAAAATGATAAAATCATCCTGAATGTCTGAGCTCATCCTTGGCTCCTTAACAGGTTGATAATGTACGCTGTGTGGCGAGATACATTCACGGACCCAAGCAAAATCACGTTTAAAAACAAACATTAGTTGTATGCACTTTAAAGAAAAAAATAACCATATTGATACAATTCGTAACGTTTGTTGACGTACGTTCACGGACTGGGGCGTTGTTTTAACTATGTAGCGTCGCAGCTGTTTTGAACAAACAATTGAAGAGCAATTAGAGCGATGACGCCACTTTTCCGTACATCGTCAAAAGTGTCGTACTCACGTAGCCTACCTCCCGCCGTACGCCGACTTGTAGTGTCGTAAAAAAAGCTTCCCTGATCCCATGTGATGCTACAAGCTGAAGTCGGCGCGGTTACTTGGGAAGCTAGTGTGCGTTGGTGAAGGTGCAGGGTAGACTTTTTTTTTGTGTTTTAGCGGACACCACTTCATCTTTACAAACATGGAGGGAGCCGACGAGTTCATGAAGTACCGTTCCCCGCTGGTGTCGAGGTATGCCAGCAAGGAAATGGCGTACAACTTCAGTGACAGGAAGAAATTTACAACCTGGAGAAAGCTGTGGATCTACCTGGCTAAGGCTGAGAAGGTTTGACATATTGTAGCTGTACTACAGCAACCCTGTATTCTTGCTAGTGTTGTGTTTACGTGCACACCTTTTCATGCTTTATAAGTCTTACGATCTTTTTCGACCTTCACAGAGCCCTTATCAAGTTCCCTGCTCTAAATATAGTTTTAAGGAGAACCCCCTTCAGAGTTTATGGTTGTCAGGTCCTGAGCTAAGCAGAGTTATGACTACTCCTTGTACCATACAATAAGCAGGAAAAAACACATTATGAAGTATTAAGAATAACAATAAACAGTTTTAGGCGAGGTGGGACTTGCATTCCTAAAAATACGGAATCATAATTCAAGTCTTTTGAAATTTTAACAGCTTTAATTTACACAAATCACGTGAAGCCTAAATGAAAATGTTGTTTAACTTAACTTATAAATAGAATGTACTTTTCCTTTTTTTTTTATCAACCCATTTTAATTTTTGAAAATGAAATTTAGCAATTACAATAGGAATATCCGTTATTTACAGCCGCAAACTCATATATTTGTATTTTAGGATTCCGAATACTACTTGTTTCCATGGACTGCTCATAAAAAATGGAGGCTGGTTAAAGTACAAAGGTTATATTGTCCTGCATTTAGATTAGTTACTTTGTTACTTTGCCTGTCAGCAGTGGTGGAATGTAACTAAGTACATTTACTCAAGTACTGTACTTAAGTACAAATGTCAGGTACTTGTACTTTACTTGAGTCTTTTCTTTTCATGCCACTTTCTACTTCCACTACATTTCAGAGAGAAATGTTGTACTTTTTAGTCCACTACAGTCATCTGACAGCTTTAGTTACTAGTTACTTTACACATTAAGATTTTTGCACACAAAACACATGTAGTTTATAAAATACGACGATACCCAACAACATATAGGCCTACAAGTCCAGCTGAAATGATTAGATGATTAAAAAGTTAGTTAGTTGATTGACAGAACTGTTTGGATCGTTTCCAGTTTCTACATGCCAGGATTTTTCTGCATTGAGTACTTTTACTTTTAATACTAAAATAATACTCACGTACTTTTACTTAAAGGTCCAATGTGTAGGAATTTCTCCCATCTAGCGTTGAGATCATACATCGCAATCAACTCTCTCGCGCCACGCAGTTCAAAGTATGTATCACAGCTACGGTAGCCTTCACGTGTCAAAAAGCCGGTCTCTTGCTCTTTTCAATCTCCTTTTTTCTTTTTCTGGACGAAGAAGAAGGAGACTCCTGTTCCTGAAATTTGGATTTTGAATACGTGTGGTTCTCCATGTTTCCTTCTTCAAACTTGCCCGCGGCCGGGAAGCTACGAGACCCATTAGCAGCATTAGCAGCACCTGTGAGTTTATCATGTGACAGCGAAAACACGAAAGGCGGAGCAGTATGTCCTGTATGTCTCTTACCGGCTAACGTATTTCAAGATGGAGCATGAATATGGAGCGTCTACCCCAGTTCATGCGAATGCAAATGTAAAATTCCAAGCCAATAGGAATACTTGGAATTGATGGTGGTGGTAAATATTCATGAAAAAGGACAAGTTTGTGAACGGGCAACACAGATTTTTGATAATGAACAACTAAACACGTTACACACTGGACTTTTTAAGTAACATTTTCAATTTTCAAGGACTTTTACATGTGACAGAGTATTTTTTACAGTGTGATATTAGTACTTTTACTAGCTAGTACTTCCTCCACCACTGCCTGGCAGTGCCATATCCCACACCAAATGCTGTGTCTGCGTTCTTTGATAACCAGAGACAGTGGAACAAACCTCGACCTTTTTCTGGTTGAGATTCATTGCACTGATGCAACACACAGTTGTCTCCATTTCTTCCCCAAGGTTGTTAAAATCATCTTAACCCTCACTGTCTGACAGTATCACACATATAGTCTGTATCAGTTTATAATATATATATATATATATATATATATATATATATATATATATATATATATATATATGTATATATGTATGTATGTATGTATGTATGTGTATATATGTATGTGTGTATATATATGTGTGTGTATATATGTATATATATGTGTATGTATATATGTGTGTATATATATATATGTATGTGTGTGTATATATATATATATATATATATATATATATATATATATATATATATATATATATAAGCTCTATAATGTTTACACTGATTGAAATAGTCAAACCTTGTTGTGTGTGTGTTACTGTTGATTTATTTAACCTTTTCCACTGTTTTTTTAAGTTCAATAATTGCAACATCTTTCCAGAAGTCAACGAGTAATCGTGTTAATTATCGTGATTTCAGTTCAGATTTTTATTGACCGAAATAATCGGGATTGTATTTTTTTCCCCCATAATCGAGCAGCCCTAATGTGTTGTACATCATTTTATAAACATTCCCCCAAAAGTTTGTCGTATTTGGTTTCTTTGGAAACTTCTAAACTAGAATTAAGAATAAACGAATGTGGGTTTGAACTAGAGATGTTCCGATACCAGTATCCTGTGCCTAAAACGCTGGTATCGGGAAGTACTGGAGTTTATACACCGATCCGATACCACGTAATAAAGCCCTAAAGAAAATCTACGTTAAAGTAGTTTATTTATGTTGTTTTTCCGTTGTAACTGACTGTCAAACTGCAGAATAAAAGAAGGTTCTGGGGCGTTCATTGTTCATGTTTCAGAAAGAGTTTAACCTGAGCCAGACTGACAACAAAGATAGAAATAATATCCCATCCATACAGGGATAGTAGTATACAGCTGTTAAAACATAATAAAATATATGACACACTGGTATCAGACTGGTACTCGGTATCGGCCGATACGCAAGTTCAGGTATCGGTATCGGGAAGCAAAAAATGGTATCGGACCATCTCTAGTTTGAACAATGTTTTGTTGCACAGACGGAGTCTGTAAATGATGGCTTCAGGGCTTAATAGAAAACACCCTCTAAAAACGTCTTGACATTTAGCTCCCTAACCAAACAGCCACGTGATCCCCTAAGGTCTCCCAGATCATGTTTAGCACACTGGCGTCGTCGAAAAAATAAAGGTGACCGAGCCTTTTCAGTTGCTGCTCCAAGCCTCTGGAATAGTGACCTTTTCACAGAAGAACATCTCGGACCGTTGAAACATTCAAGTCCTTGCTTAAGACCCACTACTATTCGTTGGCTTTCAATTCAAGTTGAGCTTTGACACCTTGTCTTCTTTTTCCTCTCTACTGTTGGTTATTTTGTTTTGTGTATTGTTTGTGTATATTATCATTTTGGGTTTTAGCTTGTTAAGCACTTTGGTCAACTATGGTTGTTTTTAAACGTGCTATATAAATAAAATTGAACTGAACATCAAGGTTTATCAAAAAGACACATGATATGTTTAACCAAGCAGAATTTTGCAGTTGCTGATGATTTCAAAAGATCTATTCGGCTAACATTACTCTGTAGGCATCACACGTGCTGAAACAGTAATTCGGGCAAATCTCATAATTGCTCAGAGTGAATTCTGCATTTGTCATATTAAAGAGGGGGGGGGGGGGTTGTCTGACGACAGACCCCTATCTCACATGCATCACCTCACATGACCACACACTAATCAGAACTGATCGGAGTCCGTCTTTTCTACTATTCCTGTACTCCGAGATGTTCGTCAGGGGGTTAGCGTTGCTACAGTCAGCCTGTGCAGTTTAGTGAGGCCTGTGGCTGCCACTGTGTGGCTGCCACTGTGTGGCTTGTGTGTGAAAATAGCATGCAGGGAATGTCCCAGTAACAGGAGACCGTCCCTTGAGAGGCTGCAGTTAGTAGCCTCAGCCTAGCCCAGCCCAACATCTCTATCCTTGGTAGTGTTTTTGGCATTTCAGGGTTCAGCGACAAGGTGTTTTTTTTTTTTTTTTAAATTATACTTGCCCAAAGTCAGTTTTTACTGGCCCCTATACAAATATAAAAAAGTAGAAAAAAAACCATCAAAACTGTTAAAAAACTCATCCAAAGCGTCAAAGAACGCCGGGAAAAACACAGAAAAAATTGTAAAATGGCGATTAAAAATAAAAATTAGGGATGCACCGAATCCAGATTTTTGGGGTTCGGCCGAATACCGAATCCACTGGTTAAGATCCTGTCGAAACCGAATACCGAATCCTAAACACGTTAATGAAGTAAACAAGGTCCACAGCCTCTAAAATAGTTCAGTGTAACAACTTAATGTTGAATTCACACGCTCTTTTCACATCGTAGGAAAGCACATCGCTATCGCCATATGAGTGACAATTTTGTTGTTTAATTTCCGCGAACCAGTGCGTGATGAAGACGTGTTGGGTGGGTGAAATTAGAAAGCTAACGTTAGCTAACGAGCAGCAGCCGGCCGTTCGGTCGCTCCCACTGTAGGGAGACTCATTTGCCGAGAGAACAGCTGACAGCCCGGGAGAGGCACGGTCTGGTTAACACAGGTTTTTAGCTGTGACTGTCCTTCCTTCGCCGTACCTGGGGTTGCTGCGTTTTGGCTCGTATTCTTTCGGATGTTTCATGCGCAGGTGTTTTGGCAGCGGCGACGTTGCGCGTTGTTTGGGGCCCTTGCCGTCGCGGGACAGGTCGGCATTGCGGGGTTGGGCGTGTGGCTCGGTCTTGGGTCGCCTTCTTTTGACTGGGGGTGCTGCCGGGCTGCGCTTTTTCTGCTCGCGAGTTAGATTTTCACTTTCTCACTGCCTACTGCACCGAACGGTCCACCTACGTAAACACCTTCCCGTAATCAACGGCGGCGTCATTACGTCGACCAGCGTAGCGCAAGCGTAGGGTTCGGTGGAAAAAAGAATTCTGCGGTTCGGCAGAAACCGAACCCCGTCAAAAAGCCCAATATTCGGCCGAACCCAAATCCTGGATTCAGTGCATCCCTAAAAAAAGTCAAATCATTGAAAGCATCAAAAGCTTGAAACAATTGTCAAACAAGAAAACGTCAAAAGTCCCAAACACCAACTAAATTCTCTGTTGGCCGACGGCACATTCAAATCAAGTCATCCAACGAGCTTTTTCCGACAGGGGGTAAGAGACCGGTAACGTCATTTATGATACCATGATGCCCAAATGGGCAAGGGGGTGGGTTGTTACATTTACTTGCCAGACGTGGCGTTTTACCTGCCCCGGGCCACTGGGCAACCCTTATTGTTGAACCCTGTGTGTCTAATGTTGGGTCACTGATTGCTTGGAATTGGCCTGGCCACATGTCTGACCTTTTGACCTGTCACTGTCCTGTGTTGTAACATAGAGGGAGAGAGACAGAGGTACTCTCAGTGGTCGGGCTCAATTTCTCAATTAACCCGTTCTGTAGTTCCATCACAGGACTGCTCTATCCAAAAAAACTCCAATCTAATCAGGATCTCACGAGGAGAGCACATGCCTGTAGAAAAGACAGGAGGATAAATAATGTCATCATCCGGCTGTCTGTCTCCTGTTCAAACATCTTAAGAGTGATGTGATGATATTGTATTTTAAAAGAAAAGAAAAGGTCTTCCTTTTCTTTTTCTCACCGTGTCGCTCTTTCCCTCCTCTCCCTGTCTTCATCCATGTCCTCCTCAGGCTTTGGGTCTGCCCATCACGGACGCCCAGATTCTGGAGATGGAGAGCCATGAGCTGGACATTGACTTCGCCATGGCAGCCGAGGAGGAGCGGAAGCTCAGGCACGACGTCATGGCCCACGTCCACACCTTTGCACACTGCTGCCCCACTGCTGCTCCCATCATCCACCTCGGTGCCACCTCCTGCTACGTGGGAGACAATACTGTAATTATGATGGACATCTTGATGATGATGATGATGATGATAATAATAATAATCTTTTGATAACATGCTCAGAATTCTCATATTTTCTCTCCAAGCTGTCATGTAATGATATAAAAAAGCATCCACAAGGATCAGTAGCTTTGGCCCTTGAAAAAATAATTCCCATCTAGAAATTATAGTTATAATTTCTTTTATTTTAAGTTCTCATGTTCTTCAAGTGTTTGTTTTTTTTCTTCTTCTTCTCAGGATCTGATTATGCTGCGTGACGGATTCGACCTTCTCTTGCCTAAGGTGAGGCTCAGCTGTTTGCCAGAAAACACGCACACCCATCCAGTTGTGCATCTATGAAATTGGTATATGATTTTTTTTCTTTGCAAGCCTCAGCTGTTCAGTAACAAGTCAACAGTGTAGAACTAATCATCGCAATAATTTCTTTGCAGTGTTTTGTCACACCACACACAAAATACATAAGTGAGCTTAACATGCGTAACAGTTATATGTATTATGCAATAATTCAGTGCTGAAACCCTTTGTTCTTTTGTTCCACAGCTGGCCAGAGTCATTGACAGGCTGGCAAACTTTGCAGAGAGATACGCTGACCTTCCCACGCTCGGCTTCACACACTACCAGTGAGTCTGAATACAGCTGCCGCTCTCTGAGGGTCGCCTCATCATGTTTTCCAACACTGTTTGTCTTCATCAGTTGGCCTGGGCCTCCTCCTTTACCGGATTTTTCTGATGAAGAACATTAGGGGTGTAACGATACTAGGGCTGCAGCTATCGATTATTTTAGTAATCGAGTATTCTACCGATTATTCCATTGATTAATCGGATAAGAAATACTTTTGTTTTATTGAAGAGCAATAATAAACAATAGTTTGGTTACATTTTTGGAAAAAGCAACATTTTTGTTGCCTACATTGCTTACAATATCATCTCTCCAAAAACTAAACGTATGAAGTGCATTTAAGTGCCATATTACATTGTAAAATGTGTAAAGAAAACATTTTCTGAAATGACATCAACCTCACACTAAGGCGCACATTAAACATGCATAAACAATACCTTAAGTTGTGCAACTTAACTTTCAGAACTACAAGTTTCATCCTGAGACTGATCTGTATATAGGCCTATATGTAAATATAAGTATATGTAAATATTAGTTATACTAAACCTATTTGTATTTATATATTTAATTACAACGTCCCACAGCTCTGTTACACTTATGCTAGTAGATCGTTGATCAGCTGTTTCTCCGTGAGGAGCGAGAGTGAGAGAAGATTGTGCGCAACAGTCAGCTGTTTCTCCGAAGGGATAGTCAACAAGTCGGCTCTTTAGATCAAATTTGTGGTCACTGCTACGTATTTTCTTGTCTTTGTTTTTGGTAGTTGTTGTGTTTGGTGTAGTTTCATCGTCCATACAACTCTGTGATTTACTTTTGTTGGGTCCGCTTCGTGGAATGGATGAGAAATGTTTTCTGTTGAGATGCTGTAGCATTGACGTCGTGCTATCATCGTGGTAAGCTAGTTCGGTTTTTCAGTAGACACACTGTACAGAGTTCCCGTTTCAATTACGTTTGAACTGATTCCAAACTTTGGACACTTTGTCGTTTTCTCCAGCCTGTCTCTTCTCTTAGCCCCTCACTATTTACGCTCTGGCATGTGTCGCCAGCAGACTGAGCAGCGTCTGGTGTGCGACAATAATAATGATCCGTGTGGAAACACCGTCCGTCAGCAATACTACGTTGGTAACATTGATTTAACGACGCTTCGAGGCAAATCATTTTGCATCGAGGATTTTTTGTAATCAAATTACTCGAGGAATCGTTTCAGCCCTAAACGATACATCGATCTGGATCGATATATCGATTCAGTGGACCACTATCCAATAGGGGTGGGAATCCCCAGAGGCCTCATGATACGAAATCATCACGATACGAAATCATTACGATACTTATGTCACAATACTTATGTCACGATACGATGTTATTGCGATTTTAAACACATTGCAATATTCTGCGATATATTGCAATTTATTACTTTTTTTTCCCAATTTCAAATTATGCCCCCAAAGAAATTATACATTTCTCTGTTTGTTCATCTCACTTGAATTTTATTGCTGCAAAATGGGATTGTCAAGCAGACAAACTGACCAACACATATATAGTAATAGATCGATACTTGGCGTCTGTGTATCGATACAGTATTGCCACGGAAAATATCGCGATACTATGCTGTATATAGATATCAGTATATACAACATGACATCATGACTTTGTGTAAACATACACGGCACTTTCCTACAGCCAAATGGCGTGTTATCTGTACGCATTTTGAGCTATCCGCGTGTATGTCTACGCTGTTTACAGCGGATGTAAACATTTCGTGTTATCGCGAGAACGTGACGTGCTATCGCGAGAATAACATCACACGCGTCAAAAAAAAAAAAAAGTTGGGTTTAGGGAAAGAACATTGGGAAAGCCTTAACCCTTGTATTGTCCTTCATGTCCCGGGGATTTGTTTAGTTTATTTACATTTTGTATTAGCCTGTCCAAACGCGTTTGTTCTGACATGTCTGGGACCCCCCCCGTGCCAGTTCACGTGAAATGACATCACATAGTACGCGAGGGTCAACGGGGGACCCGAAGCTCAATGCCAGGCCAATGCAAAAACATCAAAAATAAACTGAACGGGTCTCGGGGCCCCGAAGGACAACACAAGGGTTAAGTAACACTAAAAAAAACGACAAACACGATGGTGATCAACGTCACACGCTTAGGAAAACAATAAAAGGTTGGGTTTAGGGAAAGATCATTGGGGAAGGGGGACGCGATCCCGGCTCTCCTGGGTGAAAGTCCTGTGTTTTACCCATCCGCCACCCCAACCAACCTCCGTCCTTTCATACTACTCGCTACGGCGATAATTCACATGTAATGTAGGTCAATGGAGGCCAAACGGCGTTGATAAACACCCTAAAAAACGATTATGCGTCTTGATAACATTGATAATGGCATAAGAATTGGCGTGTCATACATACGCCACTTGGCGAGATCAGTCTGGTATATATCGTAACACTGTCCTCCTGCTCCTGCTCGGTCTACAGGCCTGCCCAGTTGACCACGGTAGGAAAGCGAGCGTGTCTGTGGCTGCAGGACTTGGCCATGGACATGCGGAACCTGCAGCGAGCCCGCGATGATTTGCGTTTCCGGGGAGTTAAGGGCACCACAGGCACCCAGGCCAGCTTCCTGCAGCTCTTTCAGGGGGACCATGATAAGGTATACATCATCAATAAATTGGCATGTAGACAATGACGAAGATTTAGAATTCAGAAACGTTTTATTATGGTGGATTATAAATGTAGCAATGCTCACGTTTAAACTCGTTTTTCTTTCGTCAGGTAGAAGAGCTTGACAGAATGGTGACAGAGATGGCTGGCTTCAAAAAGTAAGTTCTGTAGTAAAGTAAAAGAGAAGTACACTCCCCTCCTCTAAAACTGAGTAGAATCCCATCTGTTCTCTCAGTATCATGGAAGAAATGTAATTATTAATAACACAAGACTAGCAGACATGGAGATGATATTCAGTTATTGTGTAAACAAAAAGGGTGGTGTTATTTAAGCTGGTTGTGGAGCCTTTTCTTTATTAGCCCTGATGATGTTCCCACGCTCCACAGAGCCTACCTGGTAACTGGACAGACATACAGCCGTAAGGTGGACGTAGACTGTGTGGCCAGCCTGGCCAGTTTGGGAGCCACTGTTCACAAGGTAAGCTGCCCGAGCTGGAGACACGTAGAGGAACGTTGCCATCTAGTGGTGTTAGATGGAACTCTGCACGTGCTCTGATAAACATGCTCTTTTTTTTTTCTTTTCCTCCTGACTTTTGAAGTAGAATATGCAAGCTTTCGTCTTGTTTCTCATCGTTGTTCTGTCTGTCTGCTGCAGCTCTGTACAGACATCCGCCTGCTCGCCAACCTGAAGGAGATTGAGGAGCCTTTTGAGAAAGAGCAGATTGGTACATTCACTCATTACTTGCCATATAATCCTGTATTGCAGGTAGGGCTGGGTATCATTCAAAAAATTCCGATACCAGTACCGTGACTTCGATACCAGTTCCTAAAAGATAATGTTTTTTCAATACCAATTTTATAAAACAAAAAGAAATTACAACATTACACATTACAGCACACATCGCGTTTCATTTTCAGCTCCTACTACGTGAGTCTGTGTGTAACGTAGAGTTTTTCCTGCGTGCCTCTACGAGGTGTTACGTTAGACAGCCAATCACAGACATTGTTAGATCTTGGTAGAAGCGTGCTGCATGCTTACTGGGTCACTGACTCTGATGAGATTTACTCCTTAGGTATTGAAATTGGGTATTGAATGACGAGGCATTTTTCGATACTCTGATACTTAGGTAATTCGGTCAGTGCCTAAAAATGACTGAATTCAGTACCCAGTCCTAATTGCAGGTGTCGGTGCAAAGCCGTATGTCAGCATGAAGTTGTCTTCCCCCTCCAGGTTCCAGTGCCATGCCCTACAAGAGGAACCCGATGCGCGCAGAGCGTTGCTGCAGCTTGGCCCGACATCTGGTGGCGCTGATGGCCGACCCGCTGCAGACGGCGTCCGTCCAGTGGCTGGAGAGGACGCTGGACGACAGCGCCAACAGGTCGGCCCCGCCACACACACACACACACACACACACACACACACACACAAATGCACTGCATGTGTGAGATACTGTGATGTGCTTGTGTTGGCAACCCACAGTGTTACTCAGTTATTCCGTAAGAAGTTGTTTTTTGAATCAGCTAAGGTATCCGGGTTCTGATTTGGTACTGGATCCTGCAGGGGCTATTCTTTCTCTAAAGGCTGCAACTAACGATTATTTTCATTGTCGATTAATTTGTCGATTATTTTCTCGATTAATTGTTTGGTCTATAAAATGTCAGAAAATGGTGAAGAGTGCAGATCAGTGTTTCCCATGCCCAAGATGACGCCTCAAATGTCTTGTTTTGTCCACAACTCAAAGATATTCAGTTTACTGTCACAGGGGAGTGAAGAAACTAGAACATATTAACTATTATTTAATTACTATTATTAATAGTATATACTATTACTAAAAATAGTTGCCGGTTAATGTAACGGATGACCAACTAATCGATTAAAGTGCTCATATTATGCTTTTTGGCTTTTTCCCTTTCCTTTATTGTGTTATATCTTTTTGTGCATGTAATAGGCTTCCAAAGTGAAAAAGCCCAAAGTCCCCCCCAAAGGGACTTACCATCTCCAACAGAAAACACTGTTCACAAACTGCTCCAAACAGCTCTATTGTAGTCCAGCCTTTACTTCAGAGACAAACGTTGTAACACGTTATAATGCTCGCCTAGCTGCTAGCACGGCTCGCCCTCATACTGGCTAGTAGTCCTTACCTAGGTACTGCAGATGTGCGACTCCCAACAAAGATGGGACAGAAGTGAGATGTCTCACTCTGTAGCTAAAACAGTGAGCTCAACACACATGGGTGAAAAGAGGAGCTGTAGCAATGTGCAGTACAACAAAAATATTAAACCATGTAAACCTATTCTGGTACAACCTCTAAATACAATTATGAACCTGAAAATGAGCATAATATGAGCTCTACTCTCTTACCCCCCTGTACACATTTACTCATTCTTCCTCTCTCCCTCTCCCATGTGCAGGAGGATCTCCCTGCCGGAGTCCTTCCTGACAGCTGACATCATCCTCAGCACTCTGCAGAACATCACAGAGGGACTGGTGGTCTACCCTAAAGTCATCGAGAGACACATCCGCCATGAGCTGCCCTTCATGGCCACAGAGAACATCATTATGGCCATGGTGAAGGCCGGAGGAAACAGACAGGTACTAGTGAGGATTTATGGTTTAAATAATTTAATAAATTGTGATTGTATTAGGGCTGCACAATTTACTGTTTCTGGATGATAAATTGTCGTTCTGAGACCATTTTCATCTAATATGATAATGGCATAATAATGCAGGGACACCTTTACAAAGATCAATACACTTTTATTTCTAAAGAATATTTAACACTGAACTGGAAGACATTTTAAATATCCACAATATGTCTTTGATCTCCTTTTTAGCATGTCGTCTTTCACTCTGTGTACAGTTGTGGAATTGCTGTTTGTGACACGTAGGTTCTCCCAGGCAGTTCGTACTGGCTGTCAGATGTTTGCAGCATTCGTCGAGTGTTTGTGCGATAGACTCCAGACTCTGTGCTACATTCAACAATTATTTATTAAACACTAAATATTAAATTTATATAATTAATAAATGATATCTATATGGCTATCTGCCACATGGCGAGTAAATGTTTGTACCAAAATAGTTCTGTTTTTCAGTCTTCATTTTGGCGAAGGTGCAGCTACTTTCTTCTGCTCCTCTGCTGTCTGCAGGTCGGAGCTTCGCGGGGGTGGGCACACAAACCCACACACACCCACACACACCCACACACACCCACACACACCCACACACACCCACACACACCCACACACACACACAAAAACTGGTGCACACACCAATTGCAATTTTCCAAAAGAAAGCCTGGCTGAAATGTTCTGTGCATTGTCGGACACATGCAGCCACTTTCCTGAAGCCGCTTGCGAGACAAGTCCACAGCGGCGTGTATGTCCGAGCCTGTCTCCACCGCCTCCACCTGCAGGTTGTCAACTGTGTGCTTTGGAATGAAAGGGAGAAAACAGGGCGCCGAGTAACACGGCGGATATCGCTCATATACTTTTAACGAGAGAGAGAGAGAGAGAGAGAGAGAGAGAGAGAGAGAGAGAGAGAGAGAAAAAAAGTTCTATGCAAAATGTAACATTTTCTATTAAAGAAAAGTGGTAAAGTGGTTAGAAAAAATGAAATTGGAATCGGCTGGCCTAACTCAAAGGAAATCGGAATCGGCCTAGAAAGTTGTAATCGGTGCATCTCTTAAAAAAAAAAAATTTAAATTTAAAATGTAACTATCATTCTTTTTTAAGTGGTTCCTCATTCAATTTAATGTTGGAAATGTCCTTTTCATTTTGTTTTTAACTCAACAACAGAATACTGACAGCAGCAGAACTGCAAAACAGAGTACACTTCAATATCTGTTTATTTATCGCAAGTAATGTCGTTGCCGCAGTATTCAACAATGTTTTCGCATATTTCCTTCATGTCGTGCAGCTCTAGATTGTATTCATGTGTAGCGTGTCCTGACCTTGGTGTTATCAGCCTTTGTGCTTAAAAACACCATCTTTCTATTCCCTCAGGACTGCCACGAGAAGATTCGTGTTCTGTCCCAGGAGGCAGCTGCTGTGGTCAAACAGGAGGGTGGGGATAACGACCTGCTGGCCAGAGTCCAGCGAGACCCCTACTTTGCCCCCATTCTGGGGCAGCTGGACGCCGTACTGGACCCTAAGACCTTTATCGGCCGCGCTCCCCAGCAGGTACAAACGTGAACCGCCCCTGGTCTTTATTCTAACCACCTTCCTGACAATTACAAGAGCTCTCGGTAGGGCTGGGTACCCAATTTGATACTTTTTAGGCACCGACTGAATTGCCTCTAAAGTATCGAGTATCGAAAAATGCCTCGTCATTCAATACCAAATTTCAATACCTAAGAAGTAAATCTCATCAGAGTCAGTGAGCCAATAAGCACGCAGCAGGATATATATAATATATGATATAAGATATAATGTTGCTGGTGATTGGCTGTCTAACGTTACACGTCGTAGAGACATTAAAAAAAACTCTACGTTACAGAGACGGGGCTCACGTAGTGGGAGCTGAAAAATAAATGAAAAGATTTTTGCTGTAATGTTGGAATTTCTTTTTCTTTTAAATGGATTTCATAAAATTGGTATCGAAAAAAGTAGCGCTAAGGAACCGGTATCGAAGTCACTGTCTTGGTATCGAAAATGTTTGACCTATACCCAGTATGTATACTAATGGGGAGTAATGTATCCTCTGGTCCAGGTGGCCAGGTTCCTGTCCGAGGAGGTCCGCCCCCTGCTGGAGCCTTACAAGGCTAAGATGGACGTCAAGATCGAGCTTGAGCTCTGACGCGCGCACACGGAGACGATGACTTGCACACAAATCAAAAGAAGGAGACTTCATCGTGGTGCGTGGCCATGCTGAACGCTGCACCTCAATAAAGAACAATTGTTGACTGAATTCTTCTCTTTCATAGTGTTTTCATTTCTGTCTGCTGCATTTTAAAAACTAATAAAATAGAATGTGATAAACTCAAAATCATACACTTTTTAAAGGACAATTTCCGTGTGCCGTGGCCGAAGTGCCGTGGCCGGGTTGTGTGTTTCACCCGGGTACTATTTTAAACTTCCTGAACCTTTTTTAGAGTGTTTAAACTTTGTGGTTTGCTTTCAGTAAACGGAAAGGAAAAGGTGAACCGTCGAGGAGAGGAAACCCATGTTAGAGTTGGGAGGAAACTTGTGCAAGAGGTTGTGTAATCTTAAAAAAAACGGCTCAAAGCCCAGCCCTTACATTGAAACAGTCATGTTACCGTACCTTACAGGGTAGTGGACCACTTGATAATTAAAATCTCAACTTTTTCAAGTATTTGCTTTGTTCACCCCCTCAAAGTACACCCGTCCTCCTGCAGTAACCACATACACAACCACTGATATTGATGGTACGTTGGTGACACAAAGTTAACATGTGGCTGTGGGCACTGCTCCCCGTCTGCCTGGCGGTCTTTGGCATTGTGGGCATTTGGACTGTGTGAGTATTTAGCTTTCTCCTTTTATGACACTTTTTCATAGTTTTGCTATTTCATCATAATTATTTCATTTCTCAAACTGATCCTCACTGATCGTCATTTATCTTTATGCTCTTTATTGAAGACTTCAAAATCGTTTTACCATGTTATTTATCATTAGTATTGTATATATACTATCATTAGTATAACTCGATAATACATTTAAAATAAATCATACTGAAAGTAAAAAACGCTTTATATTAAGGTCCTTGTAATACGCATTAGTTAATAGCTAATAAAGCCCTTATTGGTTGTTATTAGATGCTTATTAACAACAATAACAATAATAATAAACAACGTGCAATGTAATTTATTTCTAACCTCTTGTCATCCTCCCTTATACTTGGTGATTACCTGGTATATCACGTATATACTGAATTATACTGTAATTTGGGGGCAATAATTTAAAACATTTATATTTATTTAAATTCACAGTGATATCATTTGTAATAAAATATACATTATATTACTATAGTCTAATACCTGACATTGTTTTAAAGTAGCAGGTTTCTGTTTTTTTTCTTTCTCTGCTTTAAAGTCTACTCCAATACCGAATCATACAGTGTTGTATGTTATATGTGTAAGAAAAGAATATATGAGATAAGATATGATAAAACTTTATTGTCTGTTCATACAGAAAATGTTTAGTCAACAGTCAAAAGGTAATATTAAAAAAACCCACAAACATAAAAACTAGCATCTGTATGTTCACCCAACAACGTCTGACACACCTTCGGTTACACACACACACACACACACACACACAGAGAGAGAGACAGGGGCGGGGTATTAATCTCCTCCTTTTGCTCCATTTTTGGTTGGTTGAGCAGTGTTGTGGAGGATGAAGGAGTGCTTGTACTGGTTTTTCTTGCAACTTGGCACCCTAAAGCGCCTCCCATAGGGCAGAAGTTGGTACTCCTCATGTAAAACATGAGTAGGGTCCATAGTGATTTTCCCCGCAATATATATAAAAAAATATAAATATGACAAAGGGTTGTTTATCCTACACACTCATCACGGAATATTTCTTCTCTTAGTCATTACAACACATTACGGTTGTTTTTGTCCCATTAGGTTTGCTCTAGCTGTAACAAATGGATCAGTCAATCTCACAGAAGGAGTCCCTTACATCAGGTTGGTATGACTGCACTCAGAGATGATGAAGAATAAATAAAGTAGTTAAAGTGATTCGGCAAAATGTTGAGCAAAACCAGGATATGAACAAGTTTGTGTTGAATGATAATGCTTATATTTTCTCATCCTCCCATTAGTCTGTGTGGCTCTTACATCCCTCAGAGCTGTCTCTTCTCCCAGATCTGCAACATCTGCTCCTTTTTAGGTAATGACAGATCTATTTATGCCATTCTTGGAGATAGGAGTCCTTATTTACTCAAGTTCTGTCTATCACATGTTCTACTCTTGGTGGACCTGCTCCAAAATGATTCTGTCTGCTTTTGAAATCTTGAACATTTTATTTTGTATTGACATGTTTAGAATTGATTGCTTTTTCATGAAAACATATGGACCAGTACAAGTTTTTCTTTAAATGTTCCTTTTCATCAATACTTTTCAAGTAACTTCTGGACTTATACTGCCCTCCTCTCTCTCTGTCTGTGGGTCTCAGCCTTGTGGTTTGCGCTGATCCGTTTCCAGCACGTTAGGGACAATGGTAACCACGGAAAGGCCAACACAGCCAGCATTGTTTTGGGATTCAGCTCCTCTGTAGGACTCTCCATCGTTGGCAACTTCCAGGTAACAGCCCACAAAAAGAAAAAAAATACATAGTAATAGAATAATAAAGAACTATTTGTTTTCATCTAACACATTATAATCACTCTTTGCTCACTAAAATCCCTTCTCCATCTGCCTTTACCATTTAGCAATCAGTCTTGTTGAGTATTCACCTTCTGGGAGCGTATCTGGCTTTCTTCCTTGGCCTGGCCTACTTCTGGGTCCAGCTGTTTCTAACCTACAGAGCTCAGCCGTCTCCGGACCGATGCTGGGTCGGTCCTGTCAGGGCCACCTGCTGCACCCTGTGCACCATCCTGGTCATCGTTAGTATCCTTCCTATCTGTTTGCATTAAGACATATTCGGTAAAATATGAAAATCCAAGCTCAAGTGATACTTGTGTCCTTGTGAAGAATATACGGAATTATTAGGAATACATGTTTTTACAATTTAAAAATGAATGAACATGTGGCCGGGTTGGTGGAGCGGGCGCACGTGTGGAGGTGTGTGCCTCAACGCGGGGGATACAGGGTTCAGGTCCGACCTGGGACGGTTTCCTTCAGGTCGTCCCCCTCTCTCTCCCCTTTCATGTCTATCTGTTCTTTCCATTGGGGGCTGAAATGCCCCAAAAAAATCAAAAAAACAAAACAAAAGAATGCCCGTGTAGTTAAGTGTTAAAGTCTTTGGCAGTAGCTCAGTCCGTAGGGATCTCGGTTGGGAACTAGAGTGTCGCTAGTTCACATCCATGTATGGACTAAAGTACAGAGTGTGGACTGGTCGCAGAAGAGATGCCAGTTCACCTCCTGGCCACTACCAAGGTGCTCTTGAGTTTTAATGATATTCTGTTAATGTTTTGGGTATGTTAACTGGGTTTTAGTTTTGTATGGCTGATTTAGTGTTAATGTTTATTTACATTTATTGTTGCACCATGACAGAGACCCGGGTGGGGACTGATGAATTCTGGGCAGTGTCAAAGTGTTTTGTAACTTATTACACTTATTGGAAATAAGTAACTCTGACTCCTGAGTGAAACTTTCCATGCAGTACAATACATTGGTACAGTGTTTTAATAGTGTATTCTTTGCTTTCCTTTTTAAGGAACGTATGTATTGAATATGATGTTCTTAAAACCATACAGTCATAAAGAAAAAACAATATTTATATTAACAAATAATTTTTTTAGTAGCACTTAGATGCCAACATTTATATTTGTTACGTTTCTTTTCAAGTTTAATGACGCAGTTGCTAGTAGCCAAGGAGGACACGGAGGATTAAAAAAAAAACCTGATGGACTCTTCAGAAGAGGTCATTATCTTCACTCAGTTTTCTGCACATGACAGTCGCCGGACGCCACAATCTTCTGAACATATTCATACTGAGAAATACAGAGATAGTTGTGTGGAGCTGATAGTCTTAGTTAGCTTTGTAGCAACTCATTTGGCAACGGCTTGAATGTACCGGACGTTCATTAATATCAAAAAGCTACGCACTAAAGCTTTAATTTAACATGCGTGTTTTAGACAACGTGACTCCAGAAAAAATTATTTGTTTACTAATGATTTTTAAGTAATGACTTCTAATGTAAATTAGATTTGTCTACTGCATCAACTTACCGCTCTGTGTTAGTACAACTTGACCTGTTAAGTTTCACCTTGTGTAAAAACTTAAGATGGTTTAAGGCATCCACGCAAACTTCTAGTAAAGTCAACTAATTTGGGATAACAGTGCAGACAGAGATGTAGAAGTGGATGAGAATAAAAACACAAACTTCTACATCTCATTGGTCACACAAAAGTAACACTCACCCAAGTAGGGCTGGGCAATATATCAATATTATATTAATATCGTGATCTAATATCGTAATATGGTAAGTATTTTTTTTTCCTGGTTCCAAAGGCTGCATTACAGTAAAGTGATGTAACTGTCTGAACTTACCAGACTGTCCTAGCTGTTCTTAACCACTAAGTCATTATATCCACACTTTTTTTTTGTTAGTTTATTAATCTAAAATCTAGCTGTGAAAATATTTAGTTAAAGCACCAGTTGTGAACCCTACACCACTGTCGCAATATTGACATTGAGGTTTTTGTTCAAGAATATCGTGATAGTTCATTTATTCCATATCGCCCAGCCCTAAATGTGCAGATTTTGTCAACAAACCTGCAAGGGAAAATAATGTGATTTACCTTGACGTGCATTTACTTATTATTGCGCTCCTTGACTGCTCTCCCCTCCTTCAGTGATCGTTCTCAGCAGAACAGGCTTTCACTCTGGGGCTGCTGTGTGTGAATGGGCCTTGGTCATGTTGTTCTTCAGCCAGTTTGGCCTTTTTGCGGCTGAGTTCAGGCACATCAACTGCCACCTCACTGTACAGGAGCAAGCTATTGGGAATGACTGCAGCCTCGCTTCAACAGAAAGCAATGGTCATGTCGCAAATGCACTTAGCTGAAAACACTTGGACTGTACCTACAGTTGTCGTTTAGTCTTTTAAGTGTAGTCACAATGCCTCTGCACTGGTTTCATAATGTCAATCAACTTATATTTAGATGCAATAATAACCCATTTATTTGATATCTGTACATTTACAATCTTTTAACAAAAGCTGTATTTTAGCCTTTTTGAACATTTTATTTAATACTTTGTCTCAAATGTTTGTAAGATTTACCACCTTTTAACGTTTTATGTCACCTTTCCATTCCATGAGCAACACAGTAAAGAACGTCTTTCTGTTTCTTTAAAATGATAATCTGACTCTTTGTTTGTTACAGTTAACTGATTAATCGTTTGCCCTATAAAATATCAACAACTAGTAAAAGATCATAGTGCTCGATGGTGTTTGAAGCCCCCAACGTCTCCTTCCAGGCAGCGCTGCGACCGTTGACTTCAAGGCACCTAACCCTAACCTTAACCCGAACCATAACCATAACCATTGCCTAATCCTAGAGACGTTGGGGGCTTAAAACACTGATAAACGATCATAGTATTCAAAAAGCCAAGGGGATGTCATCAAATGAATTGTTTTGTTCAACCCCAAGATCCAGGAAGATAAGAGTTTACTTTAGATAAAAAAAAAAGTAGAAATGTAACATAATTGAGAAGCAGGAACAAGAGATGGTTGGGCATTATTGCTTAATAAATGATTCAAAATAGCGTCTGATTAATTGACTAATTATTTTAGCTTTAAAAATGGTGGAAGCTGCATGTAATTGAAATGAGTTTATAAAACTTGTCTTGGGCCTATACAGCAATACATGTAAACTAACACATGGTGGCACTATTCAACTATCATTCACTCTGCACAGGGTGTTGCCTTTTATTCAAATATCAGCTTTTAAATAGAACTACAGTATATATGAGTAATTTATCCACAGATCCATCACATCACTCTCTCAGCATTGTATTCTATACACTATAGTCTTCATCCTTAGATTGTGACGTGAACTCAGGATTAGTGCATGGACGGTGAATGACAGGAAAAGTCTTTTGGCCTTTTTCTTTGTCACTCTCCACCTGTCAGCTGGGTTATACAATAGAAGACGGGGAATAGAAAAGGAGCGTGGAGGGAAAGGTTTTGTTAACAAGGGAAAAAGAAAACCTTATGACATAATGCATAATCAGATAAAGTGAGCTGGATGCTCTGGAAAAATACTTTAATTGTGAAGGCTTCATTTCACTTTATTTGAATATTCATTTTTTTTTGTCCTGCACCAGCAACTACATGGATGTGCACACCATCGTCTTTCTTGTCAATGCATAATCGGAACAGGAACCACAATTTGATACATTCAAGTTTATTTTTATTTATTTTGAAGGGCTTTGCAAACGTTACTAATCAAAGCTCTGTACTCCTAATCAAATTGCAAGTTGGTCCATAATAGTAGTTTACCGAGATTAAACTAAGCTAAAAGTAGAACTACTGCAGTCTCGTAATGGGTAACAAAAACACCAAGTAACCGGAGCCAAAAGGACCTGTGGTCGGAGAAATGTTTTTTTTTTTTTTTTTCTTTTAATCATTTTTTTTTTTTTTATATCGTTTTCTAACTGCTCTTTAATGTTTCATGTAAAGCACTTTGAATTGCCCTGTTGCTGAAATGTGCGATACAAATAAAGCTGCCTTGCCTTGCCATAATAATAAATCTTATCTGCACATTGGAGATGCCCTTCCCATCTGCAGTATGTGCACTGACCAGCGGTGGCGCTGCGGAGCGATGCTGGCTGATGAGCATTTCACTGATGGGAAAATGCAGCTCTGGCGCCGTGCCACCATGTTTTTGGAAGATGCCTCGAGTTTAGACAGAGGTTTTACATTCAGCACAATTTGTCAGGGCTATTTGAGAGATTGGGCAAGACAGTGGGGCTCTCACAGCCATGGCGATAGTGGGAGAGGTCCTACTCTTGACTCCGGCACTCAAACTATTTCTCTCATCCAACTTCTCTGTTTATTTAAACGTATTGTCTAGAGGGTTTTTGGTCGTACTTTGTCATCAAATTTCTCACTTTTGTTTGTGTCTTTTATTAATGTCATCATAAAATCACTGTGAGCATATAGGGAAGCTAGAGCTGGGAATACTGGGCCCCCAGTGTCCTGCTATGTCTGTCCCGGCAGCATTCTTTCACATACTCCATGCTGTGTGATCACCAGAGGGGGGCTTTGACGAGCGGGCACAGGGATCAGACGGACAGCTCGGAATTCTATGGGAATTTCTCAAGTGCTGTTGGTTACCAGTGTTTCTGCTGCAGACAGCATGCAGATTTTACACTTGTGGTTAAACAATGCAGTCTCGGGTCTCTGATCAACTTGTTTACTGCGGCTGATTGGCAACACGAACTTCAGTTCGCTCTTGTGACGCCTGCATTTACTCCACAATGCAGGCGTGCACTGGAGGAAAAGCTGAGAGAACTTGCTTAGTCGTATCTTGCATATTTAAACGTTCAATGCCAAGGATCTGACGCAGCACCTCAGATGGTGTGAATATTTTGTTTGAAAGTGCATTCTATCTTGGCTAGCTTTGCTGAAATGACAATATGTTCTTAAATTATACAGCTGCTCATACTGAGGAATTCAGAGGGAAAGCCTTGGCGCCAAAATACCCTTAGCCCTGCTGTTTTCATTAGTGAGTATAAAAGGCGTCTGATAAAGTAATACAGCTCATAAAATCACCTGTAGCGGGGTGCAAAGAGTGGGAGGCCCTTGATGTAAATGTCAGAAAAAAGGTCTGGATCCTCTATTGTAGTGCAGGACAACATGGTTTGAGTGACGCCCGCCTTGTTGCTTTTGACTTTAATTCAAGAAAGAGGTGCATGCTTTCTAGACCTACAGTATACTGTAATCTCTCCCAACACCTGCTCGCGCTCTAGTCTCTCTTATCCCCGCAACAGCTCTCCACCAGGAACAATAGCAATGCTTTCCTATCATGCAGCGGAGCAGTCGCCTCCAAGTTCACTATCAGACACCGCCGCTCAGCTTCTCTAAAACAGTCCGTCAGCTCTTATCATGGGGGAGCCAAATCCTGTGCATTCCATCTCGAAAAGGCCACTTCATCTGCAAGACAGCTGGATCTGACAAACTCGAAAGGTTTAAGAGAGGGACGGGGGAGTTAAGTGTTGGGTAGTCTCGCATTGTCAGACCTTCCTCCACAGCGCTGCGGAGGAGGGTCTTGCTAGTCAACACAGCATTCCGGGATGGGAGAAAAAACGTGCGCTGGTTTACTGGCATTTCTTTAAACCAATCGCAATAGTCTTGGGCGGCGCTAAGTGACCGGAAGGAGCAACGGTGCCGCTGCGAAATAGCCTCAGGACGGAACTTGTTTTGGTGGAACATGTGGACGTTCAAAAGTAGTTTTAGTCGTGCAACAGAAAACTCAGATTGGACAGATAGTCTAGCTAGCTGTCTGGATTTACCCTGCAGCGATCTGAGGAGCAGTCAACCATAGTCCTCAGAAATCCACCGGAGTTTAAAATGCCAACACAAAGAAAGCGGAAGGTAACGGACATCCGGCCGAAAAGAGTGAAATCCGGCAGAATTTACGGCGGCAACAGAGCAATCCCAGAAGTGGAACGTCGTGGATATAGACTAAGTGTTGGGGAGAATAGTTGGTGAGAGAGGGATGAAGAGACGGGTGGTGGTGGGGGGTTGGGGGGGGGGCGGTGTCTGACAGACACAGAAGAAGGATGGAATTGTCCAGAAGTGAGAGAGCTAGATCTAGAGACAGATATAGAGACCCAGAGACAGGCAAGAGAAAGATGGAGTGAGTGAGTGAATAGAGACAGAAAAGAGAGAATAAAAAAAAAAAAAATGAAGAGTGGGCACCAGCAGCCGTGATCTCACCCTTCTCTCCTCTCCTCTGGCAGCGGCTTCCAAAAAGCTGCCCTTTCGCTGAAAAATGCCAAGCGCACCGCATTCCACCGGCCACACAAAGACCCTCCCTCGTCTCAGCTGCACAGGCACAATCAGACAAGGGATAATTATATAATTAGGCTGTTTGGTGCAGACGTGGACCCTCAGATGGTGTGTTGGTGTGTCACATTTATGTTCTTAGACAATGAAGAGAGTCTGGTCTTATCAGAGGAGGCAGCAGAGTGTGTGGGGGGGGCTCCAGCTGTGGCACTTAGGAACAGATTGTCATCATAGAGAATAACGGGTCGATAGAATGACCTCCAGCATGTCGCCCGCGCCTGTGCGTGCGTGTGTGTGCGTGTGTGTGTGTGTGTGTGTGTTGGGATCCTGTGATATGTAAAGAGGTGGGGACTTTTTGGTGCTACGACAACTAGATATAGATAGGGGAAACATAGAAGACGCCCAGTGCTGGATGTTATTTAGCATTAAAGTGGATATTGTCACAATGATTTTTCATATGAACTGTCCCTGTTTAGGTCAGTTTGAGTTACATTTGTACTCTCTACGATGATCTGAGTGACCACGGTGGACATTTCAACCTTTTATCCATTACTTTTCATTTTTAGCTAATTTCAGCAATTTACCATTTGATATTATAACCATTTGTCCACTCCTTTTAGCCTTTTCAACTTTTATCCATTACGTTTAGCTACATGCTTTATCTGTTTATCCGTTACTTAGTCTATATCAACGACGTTCCACTTCTGGGATGGCTCCGTTGCTGATGCCGCCGGATTTCACTAATTTAGGCCGGACATCCATTACCTTGGGCTTTTTTTGTGTTGAAGCTCAAAATGGGCGGCTCAGGCCGTCACCATCTTGGCAGTGGCTGACGTCACCTAACTAAGGGCTAATCCAAAAATGGCCAAAGAGGTGGAGCGTGGCACTTGCGCGTTGGCTTCATTTTAAAAAAAAAAATT
>NC_135869.1:24308650-24318650 GCF_031162955.1 Sander vitreus | reverse complement strand
TGACGGGGACAGCTGGTCAGCTACTGCTCTGCTCTGGTGTGGAGAGATGCCCTGAGGACAGTCACCCTGCTCTGCACACACACACACACACACACACACACACACACACACACACACACACACACACACACACACACACACACACACACACACACACACACACACACACACACACACACACACACACACACACACATACACACACACACAAACACACACACATGCAGAAGGTTGCATTTGTACATTGCATGTTGCATTTTTTAACACAACACAGAGCGGATAAACAGTCTTACACACATTTTGGCATGTTTTACTGTAGAGATAGAGAGCAGAGATTGGGGGGGGGGGTCAAGAGGATGGCACAGGAGATGTGGAAGAAAGTAAAGAAATGGTGGGGAGATAAAGGAAAAGATTTCAAAGCATAATGGAAGGAAAGGGAAGGAGAATAAATCTCCACAGACTAGGGCACAGAAAGAGTTTAGTATAAAAAACATAAGATACAAAGAAGTGAGACAGTGAGAAAAAAAAGAGAATTGGAGAGGCTATCAGGCGATGGGATGTAAATAAGAAAGTGAGGCAGGGGGGGAGGACAGAACAGATGGCAGCGAAGAAGAGCGAGAAGGAAGATGGAAAGCTGGGAATGCGATAACGCTCCCAGATCACTTATAGCTGATCTCAACATTGCTTCTCATTGTAGCACTGACTGCAGCAGCACAGAGTAGAACAGAACAATTCTCCTTTCTTTGTTTCCTCAAATGACATTGATTTCAGCACCATGGACAGCAACCCTAAAAACTGCCGGGACTCTACTAGGGAGGTTCTCCCTTCTAAGCCATTCTAGTGCCATGGCTCCGGCAACGGCACCGTCAGTCGCTCATTGTACCAGTTTGTCCAATATTGAAATATCTCAACAACTGTTGGATGTATTGCCGTTATTTTTCTACGGATCAGTGGTGCCTAGATGATAAGTCTTAACTTTTGGGCATCCCTGACTTTTGCTTTACCGCCATCATGAGGTTCACATTTGTGGTTTTCTTCATCTTCCTTCAGGATGAATTGTCCAAACTTTTGTGATCCCTTAACTTTTCATCTCACTACATCACCGTGTCAACATTTTGTCCAATATTTTGGTTTTTGCCTGCAAAACTAACATTTTCCATCAGTCTCAGCTGTACTTTGGGTTAGTGCTAATTAGCAAATGTTAGCATGCTACATGTACTGTAGCACACTAAACTATATGATGGTAACCATTGTCAACATCAGCATGTTAGCATTGTCATTGTGAGCATGCATGTAGCTCAAAGCAGACTCTGTTATGTTTGAGACTATGTTCCATGCAAAATCCATTTAACACTTGCTCTCTTTCTCAGTTTGTATAACCATGGAGACATGTTATTGAGCTACTCTAATGGAACCATTAGATGATTCATTTGTTGGCTTCATATTTTTACACATAAACCATTATAATGATAATACCCTACATGGCTTTCTATTATTGTACCAATGATTAGATTACCCAAACACAAATACAAACCATTGGAACCTGTGCCCTAGTTCTAAAACACTTTGAATAATGATGCCTTGGACTGTCTCAATAATGCACATGCACATAGGCACTGCTTTATTCAGCAGTTCTCAGAGGTAACCTTCAAACAAACGATGCCCCTCTGTTACGGAAGAAAAAGACTTCTGTGGGGCATATCTGAGCTGGGCAGACTCTCCTCCTACGCTGGAGGTCTCGACTGAGATGGGAAAGGATTTGCATTTGTGGGGCATAATTTGCATGTTGTTGGCCTGTGAGAGAGAGAGGGAAAATATGCAGAGAGAGAAAAATATAAACAACAGAGTGAGAGAGAGAGAGAAAAAGGAAGGTAGGTGGAGATGGAAGGAGGGAATATGCAAAAGAGGTAGAGCAGCAGAAGAAAAAGGAAAGTGAAGGAGAGTTTAATGCAGAAAAAGAGGGGAGAGCAGGCGACATTGGAGCAGGGAGATAGGATCGGTGTGACACTGAAATCAAAACAGGGAAATGAGTATCATGGGAGCCTGCAGGACAGGTGTTAAGTGAAAAGATGTACTATAGGCAGTGTGGCTTGTGTGTGTGTGTGTGTGTGTGTGTGTGTGTGTGTGTGTGTGTGTGTATATATATATATATATATATATATATATATATATATATATATATATATATATATATATATGTGTGTGTGTGTGTGTGTGTTCGGGAAAGAGAGTGTTTGTTTACATCTGTGCGCCCTTGATTTTTTCACTACAGTGCCACATGGGGCCAGTGCCAATTATATCTGCACTGAGCTCGTCAACGACACCCCACCAGAGAGACAGAGAGAGAGAGACGGAGGGAATGGAGTGAAACAAATCAAATATGGTTTAAGAATATGTGAGTATATGCGTGTGTGTGTGTGTGTGTGTGTGTGTGTGTGTGTGTGTTCATACAAGCATGAAAACATGCTCTCATGCATGAACGTACTGTACAGCTTGCACATCAGGTGGCCAACTTGTCTTCTTATCCCGTTACATTATTACCATTACGTCTGAATGACTGACAGGACCCCAGATCTCCCTACCAATCCGTCTGCTGCTTTATGGGAGTTTTCATTCTAATAAGGGCCCGACGGGATGTGCATGTGGTCCAGCAATGACTCATCCTGACCTTGCTGGCCTTGTGATGGCTACTTTGGCACCTACTGTGTAGACCGCACCTCAACTCTCGGCCTCAGACAACCAGATTTAATATTGCAGAACAGAACACATTTTATGGGATCACAGAAATGTGTTTAACCAGACCTGGCAGCTGTAATACATCAACACAGATGCCAGTGCACATGTGCCTTACAGTAATATAACTGTAAACAAGCAGCAATCCACAACTTACAGAATACAGATATCAACTGTAGACTCACAGTTGATAATCTAAAGTATCTAAATGATTTTTGTGTGTGAAAATTAGTCCACCTAATGTTTAATAATAGTACGGCTCTAGGGATGGCAATGTACCACTTTGGTCCAGCTTGAAATATCTCAACGACTATGGAATTGATTGGCATGAACTTTTGTACAGACATTCGTGGTCCCTTGATGATGAATCCTACTTATTTATCTGACTCTGAGATGGGAGATTGTTAGACACACCAGCTGATGTGGTTCTTTCACAAGAAAAAGACTGCAGCACAAGCACACAGTAAACCTGCATATTTTTAGTTGGCTATAATAGTCTCCAGCATGTCAATCTTATTTGTTCACATGTTTTTCTTCTAATATCTTATTTTATTAGACTAAATCCTCTTCTCCCAATCTCATTAGACCTTTGTGTGTTCTATCCTATTTGACTCCAGCATCTTTGTTTCTTTCTCTCAACCTTCATATGAGCCTTGCAATAATCTATTATTGTCCGGCTTGGAGAGGAGAAATATGAGTCTGCATTTCCCTTCTCTACATCAACTTCTCCGTTTCAACCCCCTCAGGCCAAACTGTCTGTATCTCTCCCTCCATCCAAACTGTACTGACACAGCCAAAACCACTGAACATCCAAAAACACCCTTTTTAAATTTCTCACTTAGACATTTGTCTGAGTTGCAGATATGTTCAGGACTTCTTGATGATTTTTGCATCATTAAAAAGTTTGGCTTTTATTTTCTCTCCTATTTGGATGAGTCTGTGATACCCATCTTGAAAGTTTATGTGATATTTTTATTTCTCTGACGCATTTAGGGCAGTAAAGAATTGATTCATGAAGCCTTCACACTACCAGATATACAGTGAGATTGAGAAATCCCCCCTGATTTTTAGGATGGGTAAATCACGTGTAAGTCAGGATGATGATCCTCCGGTGCATCGCTAGCTTTACTCTCCCACTATCTCTTTTCCCATCTCAGTCTTCCCCTTTCCAGTTCCCTCTCATTAGCTGCCTTAGCCGCCTGCCCTTTTTCAGCTCACAGCCCTGCTTCCCTCGAGGTCTCTCTCTCTCTCTCTCTCTCTCTCTCTCTCTCTCTCTCTCTCTCTCTCTCTCTCTCTGTTTCTGTGTTTACTCTCATCTCTCAGTGCCCTGCTTTTGTATATCCCCTCTTCTCTGCTTCTGTCTCTCTCTCTCTCTCTCTCTCTCTAAGTCATAGCCTGAGTGTCTGGAGACTGCCTCCTTCATTTTCTTACTCAACTCTGAAGTCACCCAGAAATGATCACAGAGCAAGAATAAATAGACCTGATGTGTTTAATAAATAGACCTGAAGGTGTTTTTAGGAGTTCAAGAGTTGAATGGCAAAGGCAACGTGATAAAATAAATACACAGAGAAAAACACAGATAAAACACATAAGTAAAGATAGGGAGTTAGTTGAAAACAAAATCTTGCATCACATGAAAATGAAGAATCTACTGTAAATTGGGTGATGTAAGTAAAATGAAAATAAAACATTAAACCATATTGCACCACTAAACAATTAGAAAAAAAAGCATGAAAGCAAAATAAAATGATTCAACACGCAAGCGCATGGAAATGGATGGTGCCGCTCTATCCTAGTTCTGTGATGATCTGTTGCTGAAAGTCAACCGACTCTCAGAGGAGGAATAGCTGGAATAGGCTTATTAATAAGCCAGGGCAGCGACAGATTACGGCTTTAGTGAGCCGCCAAAACAATGACTGAGACAAACAGAGAGCCACGGTCAGACAGACAGATGGTCACTGTTTGAATGGAAATATTGGCCGATCAAAAGTATACTCATGAATGCAAACTTCCAGGTCAGCACATAGTAATACTGATGGACACATGGGGCCCCATCTTGCACCCGTCGCAGCGCAAAGCCCAACGCAAGTGTCTTTGCTAGTTTAAGACCGACGCAGTTGTCAATTTCCCGTCCAGCGCCCACGTCGTTTAAAAAGCAAATGCACCTGCGCCCATCTGTACGCCGCCCATGGGCATGCTGGTCTTACAGGAAGGTGTGTTCCAGTGCATTCTTGGCGTATTGCTATCTTGAGGCAGCGGAAAGTGATTGCGCCATTGACCAACAAAAACCTGGTCTAAAGTCAATAATGCAGCATTTCATTCGCGCACACTACACTTGTTACACACACAGGGACGCACAGCAGCACATAAGCATGCAAAAGATAAAACATGTAAAAATTACAATGTGAAATAGTATTATGATATGATCTGCTTGCGCGCTTTCACTTCACGTAAGAGCAGATCAGTTTCTTCTCCTGAAAATCTCTCCTTCCTGCTCAGCAAATCCTCCATCATAATAGCAATGCGCCAAGGTACAAACGCGCCTGGCTTTTAAAGGGAATGGGAGATGACACTCTGATTGGTTTATTGCATGTTACGGCCAAAACACACCTATGGTTAATGAAGACACTAAGTACAACCCTTTTGAACCATGCGCCTGGCTCACGGACCCTTTTTTCCGCCGTCAAACTAGCAAAAATGGATTCGTACACGCCCTAAACGCACCTCCGCTAGGCGCTTCACGCCGTGCGTTTGGATCGTTAAAATAGGGCCCATGGACATGAATTGGAACGGATTCCAGTAGTCTCCAGTAGTGATTGACAATTAATTCAAAAAGGATGTCTAGATTTATATTCCCCGCAGTGTGATGGGGGCTGTATTACAGCATGTTGGGAAATACAATTTACAGAAAATTCAATTGAAGAGTTAACTGAATAGATAAAATGTCTGGGGTTGAGTGGTGTTTCAACTGGCAATCTTAGTATTTCTAAAATCCTGGCTGTTTCCTTCACTAGACACTCCTACTGTCCTCTTGCAAAACACTCAGGAAACGTTTTTTTTTCATTTATTTTACTTATCTTATTCAGTAAAATACACAGATATACAAAAATCTTAATGAACAGCATCAGACAGACTGTCGACTGACTATTGTCTACTGATTGATCCTATGAATGTATAGATTTAGAAGATTTAGTTCTGGTTTATCCAGGATCATGCCATGTGGATCTCTGTGCTTTGTCTGCGTGAAGTTAGACCCCTGCAGCTGCTATAGAGGACATGTTTATAATGTGTACAGCATGCATAAGGGACAGTAGAGTATCTTCAGGCACAGCTGTACGGTTATGTACATGCATGAAGAGTGAAGATGCTGAGGGTGTTTGCATGCTTGTGTGTGTGCGAGCATTGATCCAGTGCGGTGGGGGGGGTTGTTTTCTCTCTGTCATTTGAAGGACACCGGACCCCGCTCTGCTGCAGCTCCACGTGCCAACAGCCCCCCTAAACACACACACACAAACACACACACACACACACACACACACACACACACACAAAGCAATGAAAGTGTGGACACACAATTTCGTAAACTGCAGCTCAATAAAAACAAATGACGGCACACATTGGCAAGACATTGTCATTTTGTGCCGTCTTATTGCGTGGGGTTGTGTGTGTGTTTATATAAATACTGGGGGTGGCAAGTGAGGCTGAGGGGGGCTGTGTTGTCTCTGTCACCTCCTCCGCCTCCAGCCTTCCTGAGGGTCAACCATTATGGATTGACACATTTTTACACATTTTGACCTTAAAAAACAGTTGTGTGTGAGTGAGCGGAAGCCTGTGCAGCCATGGGATTGCATGTAGTTGTTGATGTAAATGTTTTTTTTTTGTATCCATTGTAAGATCACCAATATATCCACGAAAATAGCGGAATTAACTTCATGTCGGAAGCAAAGCAAAAGAGTCATACGTCTATTATACCCTCTTAATATAGGGTGTAATGTATGACACATTGAATAGGAAGCTTTATGTTCACTGTGCATGTGTGCAAAAGCACTTGGCTGTCCTGCATGTTCAAGAGGATGGCATTTTTATGTGTAAGGAGCCATGAGTGGCGAGGCAGTTCAAAGGGAGAATGTGGATTTCATGGATGTGAAGAGTGTGTGAATGTGTGTGTGTGTGTGTGTGTGTGTTTGTGAATGTGTCTGTTGGATGCTGATATGAGCCGCTGCTGAGCCCCTGAGTGAGGTGCAGTGCGTGGCTATACATTAATATGGCCCGGATTAGCCCCAACTGCTACAGGCTCACTGATAGTATTACTGTTATGGAGCGGCTAGGAGGGATCGGGCTCCATTTTGGCTCTGTTATTCTTTCATAATGAGGCATAACCCGTCTCATAGAGGACTCAATGGTTTCCTGGTTAATGCATCAGGCCAAGGATAGCACTTGTGTTGAATATGACGGAGGGGGGAGGGAGTGTGAGAGAGAGCAGGGAGAAAAAGAAAATCCGCTACCAAAAAAAGTACATTTAAAGGACAAACTGACTGTTCCTTATCAGTAGAATGTCATTTTTATAGTTTTTGTCTGACTGCCTGCTAAGATTTAAGTAACATTATTAATCAGTATTTTTAAGACAATTTGTTTGTTGTCTAAAATTCTGTGTAAGCACTAACAATCAATTAAGCAATGACCCAGTTTAGCATCAATGCAATACAGGGTTAACTTTATAGTAGTTGTTTTGACCCAGTGTTAGTGTTATGTTTATATCATTGTTTGGGTTTTTACCCAAACTATGCTTATTTTTACATTATACCGTAAGACTGTCACAAATGTATTGTTAGTTGTCCATAGGGCTGTGCCGAAGAGTTCTAAGCTTCCTTCATTACCTTAACATTCAAATTCCAAATCAACATTTGTATGTTTTCCTTTTTTGCTTGTCTATTTATTCTGTTTAAACCCGGTACCTCTGCATAGTTGCAGTAAAAGATTAGGCTATAATAATATATTTGGTATTATACTATTTGTAGAATTACATACCAGTGGTGGCTGCGTAGGATCGTTTCCAACTTGTGTGATCCAAACATTTCCAATAACTCCAGATCGTTGTTTCTGTCGTAGCATAATGTAATGTTGCTATAAGCCTAAGAGTGCAATTATTATTTCATCATTATTTTATGCCCTTAATGGATTAGCCCGCTGCCCAGTGGCAGTTCTAGACCATTTTAAATGGGGTAGGAGGAGGCAGGCTGGGGCCACATGTGATTTTAGGGGTACCAATTATATTAACCCTTAGAGAGCCATGTTTTTCTTTTTTGGGGGGGGGACAGGGGATCTTTAGTGGAAGATAGCAGGTCAACAGTATATGCCGCATAGAAGTGGTATACGTCAAATGAAAGCTGGGAACCTGAAGATGAATTTGAGACGCAGCTAAGCGCAGTTCAAAGCTCAAAGTTTATGATACCAATATCTTCACTCAAGCTTAAAATATTTACCACACACCGGCCCCCCTCCAGAACTTCCACTGTTGTTGCCCACATGTATTAATGTTGCAAAACTGACGAGTTATATTTATTAAAGAAAGTTGATTTAATAAAAAGAGACTAATTAATTGAATCCAATGAATCACAATTGAGGATTCTGTTTGTGTTCTGGTCATGACAATTCAGAGCTCACTTGGGTCAACCCGGGAGCAATGCGTAACAATTACCTTAAGTGCTAGAAATGGGCGGGGCTTTCACGTCATAGTCAGTGAACAGCTAACATCACACCAGTCCATCTGTATACCAGCAGCACTAATGTTTTGTAGCTACTTGAATCTGTCATTGTACAGCAGACTGTTCGTGAATGAATTGAACCGCTCCGCTCTACTGTTATTGAAGCTGCCTGCCAACTAGTTTTATACAGTCTATGTTGAAAACTCAGTGTAAAGCACAGTGAGACAAAATGTATGTTGTTGTTTTTTCAAAGTGTGCGGCGAACATAGGCGGCGACCTGTGACGACTGTCATTTCCAACCAATTCACATTGAAATCGGCCATGGTCTACCCTGATCAAGCCCACCTCGCTACCTGGGTCACAAAGCCAAGTGGCTCAAGGAGGGTTAACCCATTCAAACACACATTCGACCTGGGTATAACCCTGATTGAGCCATTGGTGTGAAAGGGGTATGGGTCAGAACTACCCCTTTTCTTGGGTGCTGGTAAAGGTTACCCATTAGTGCCTTGGTGCTTTATTGTGCCGAGTTTGGTATATCAAACAAAAAAGCATATTTATTGTGATTGTGATAGGATGGTGATGCATCTCTGTATGATCGAGGTCGGATCGACCCATGTGCCATCCAGTTGGTTAATTGCCTTTGCTCTACACCACTCTGCGAATCTGTACATGTGTTCTGTCATGTTCGACTAGAGTCATTTTCCACAATCAAACCAGTAATCTTGTACAAGCTCAATCCTATGATTACAAGCTTAAAGATGATATCAGATGAAGGGGAAGTGCCTTCTGGAAACCTTGTATCTCCATGAAAAGACTAAAGGCAATTCAACTACACCATACATCATTTGGCTTAGTCCTGCAGCCATGGAGCTTTTTGTCAGTGACCGGGAAATTAACCGTTATAGGAAGATTAAAGGTGCCAGGTTTTCACAGGACCATTACTGATTCATAACCACAACTGTAAAACCAATAAGAAGTAACAGAGGATAATGTGTCTTTGATAACCATGTCTCCTTCTGTCTGGGAAGGTTGCTCCCACTGTGAGCTTAAATTGATGTAGTTATCACTAAAGAAACAGTGGCTGAGCTGGACTCTGCATGGCAGCTTTGTGTGTGTGTGTGTGTGTGTGTAAGCTAAGCCAAACAATGCTGTAACACAGTGGTTCTCAACCTTTTTTGTGCCAGCGCCCCCCTATCCATTATCCAGGTCCCGAATATGAATGATTACGCCCTAATATAGGCCTATTATTATATTATTATATAAATATAAAATGAATATAATATATAAATAATCAAAAAATCATATCATTGAATGACAAACAACACATGTATTAGTTTCCCAGGTATCAAAAAAGCCATGTGAATAGAAATTATATATATTTACAGTTTTTTTTTTAAATGCAACCATTTGACATTCAATTTAAATAACAGCAGCCAATCAGTACGACTAGATACGTAACATTCAAACTAGAATTAGGTATTATCAAAAGGCCTGCTGCATGTCCCTGGTGTGAACCTGCACCTTTATAAGATGACTAAAGTGAATAGTTTGTGAAGTGACCT